>NC_084995.1:13685776-13783276 GCF_963854185.1 Sardina pilchardus
GTAGTTTGTGAGGGATGTGAATATGCCTAGTGTTGCTTGTAGTCAAATCTCCCTCCCTCACACATACACACACACACAAGCACACACACACTCACTCACACACGCACACTCACACCTGTTCCCCCTTTGGCAGAAGTGGAGTTTCGAAGCTTAGGCGGTGGGTGGAGTTGAGTGCTGAGGTAAATTTTGTTGTAGCAGGTGGTTTTACCCGTCCTTCCTCTGTGATGCTGTGTGTGTGTGTGTGTGTGTGTGTGTGTGTGTGTGTGTGTGTGTGTGTGTGTGTGTGTGTGTGTGTGTGTGTGTGCTCGCGGGCGCGCCTGCACACATACAAGTGTTATGAGTGCACAGTTAAACTTGAGTGGGTAACCATATCCGTAGAGTGGAGTGGGCCCTCCGCTGCCGTAGCAGCACTCAGAAGAATGGAGGAGGAGAGACCAGTGTAACAGTAGACTCTAAGGGCGTCTCACACCAGTCCCACCTTTTCTCTGCATATGCTGTGCGGTCGGTGACACCAGTATTCATGCATGCATGCATAAGTCAGGGTCAGGTACTGTGGGTGTGTGTGTGTGTGTGTGTGTGTGTGTGTGTGTGTGTGTGTGTGTGTGTGTGTGTGTGTGTGTGTGTGTGTGTGTGTGTGTGTGTGTGTGTGTGTGTGTGTGTGTGTGTGTGTGTATATATGTGTGTGTGTGTGTGTGTGTGTGTGTGTGTGTGTGTGTGTGTGTGTGTGTGTGTGTGTGTGTGTGTGTGTGTGTGTGTGTGTGTGTGTGTGCGTGCGTGCGTGCGTGCGTGCGTGTGTGTATGTGTATGTGTGTGTGTGTGTGTTTGTGTACTGTGTATGTGTGTGTGCGCGCGTGCGCATGTGTGTGCGTGTGTGTGTGTGTGCGCGCATGTATGTTTGCAGTCATAGAGCCTCTGCTTAACACCACCACAATAATTGTAAGGTGGTCTCCTGTCTCTACCCCTCTCCATAACCTGGCGAGAGTAGTTCCAGCAGGCAGACCCAGTGCTGGGAGTGAGAGCTGCCCAGAAATGGGCCCTCAGCTCTGGGATGTGAGCTCCAGCCCGTGGCCTGTACTCCAGCTCATGTTACTGTAAGATGTTGACATGACATGACATGCTGTGGACACTGTGTAACGTGGCACCATTGTCCACCATCATCGTCTTCATCGTCATCTTCATCTTGTCTTATTTTCCCTTTCAGAGCATCTCTCCCTCACTGAGGGGTGGGAGGAGCCATATATTGTAGGTGGGGCATGTAGGACCCACCCACTCCAAATATGGACAACGAGTCTCAATACTCTGGCTACTCTCACAGGTCTTCGCACTCACACAGCTCCAGAAAGCACAGGTATGAGAAGTGCACCCACCCACACACACACACACACACACACACACACACACACACACACACATATAGACAGAGAGATGCACACTTTCACACACACACACACACACACACACACACACACACACACACACACACACACACACACACATTTATAGAGAAAGATGCACACTTTCACACACACACACACACACACACACACACACACACACACACACACACACACACACACACACACACACACACACACACACACACACACACACAGTGTCATAGGTGTTAATATGAAACAGAACAATGCTGGCCCATTTAGGTAGATTGTACAGATATGACATGTATATGCCCATATATACATTCACACACACACACACACACACACACACACAAATCCAGTGCAGTGTTGAATTTTGCTGTTCCAGAGGGCTTATGCATGTGTGTGTTTGTGCGTGTGTGTGTGTGTGTGTGTGCGTGTGCTTGTGGGTTTGTGTGTGTGTGTGTGTGTGTGTTTTGTGCTGTAGAGACCGGAGGGACAGACATCAGAGGTCAAAGAGCAGAGAGAGCAGCAGGGGACACAGAACAAAGCATGGACAAAGTCAAGGTGCCCCACTTCTGGTAAGGCACTTACACATCTTTAAATTCACAGTTGCACACACACATCTGCCTTTCATACACACACACATTCACACAGTCCTCGGCACCTGCTCTGTCACACACATTCTGATCCAGAGTCTATATTTGTAGCTGATGGCCTATTTTTGGAGCTGACCTGTTTAATTCACACACACACACACACACACACACACACACACACCTCTCTTGTGTCTTTTGCTATAGCACATTTTTATTCATTTTCTGTCGCACTTTCATTGCTCCATATCCGTTTCTTATCGTTTTCAGTCTTCTTTCTTTCTGTCTTTCGTGCTCTCTCTTTTCCTATCCCTTTCTTTTTCCTCTCTTTCATTTGATTCCCCTCTTCTATCACCCTATCTCTCTACCCCTCCGCATTCCAGTCTCTTATTCTCTCTCTATTTTGCTCTCCGTGCCCTTTTGTCTGTTCATCCCTCACTTCTTGTCTCTCATCCGCTCTGCAGGATGACCATTGGGCGGACAACGCCACCATCATCACGGCCACGTCGGAGCGCAGTGGCTCCCGCGACGACAACCTCAGCGCCCTCGGCGGCGGCGATGAGATCGAGGAGCTCCACGCTGCTCCCCCTGGTGGCAAGAGCGGGGGACGGCGCCTGGCGGCCCTCTGCAGGGTCCTGCTGGGCTGCGCCCTGGGCCTTCCTCCCCTCCTCTCTCCGCCCACCTTCATCCTCCTCCCTCGCCTGCTGCA
This sequence comes from Sardina pilchardus, assembly GCF_963854185.1. Taxonomy (NCBI): domain Eukaryota; kingdom Metazoa; phylum Chordata; class Actinopteri; order Clupeiformes; family Clupeidae; genus Sardina; species Sardina pilchardus. The sequence goes on from NC_084995.1 coordinate 13,688,458, forward strand.
GTGGATGAGCTGGACGTCGGGGGGCGTGGACGGGGACGGGGACGGGGAAGGGGTTTCGGACGTCACCCGGGCCCCGGCGGAGGAGTGGGCGCCGGAGGGCCTCTGCGCGCAGCTCTGCGATGGGGCCCACCTGGCCCTGGCCGTCAAGCTGCTGCTGCTGCTGCCCTCCAGCTGGGCGCTGTTCCTGCGGGAGCCTCTGGGGGGCGCCGGAGTGCCGCGGGCGCAGCGTCCGCGCTGGTTCCTGCGCGCGCTGGTGCTGCTGTGCGCCGTCTGCCACTGGCTGCTCTACGCCGTCCGAGGGGTGTGGAGGCCGGACGCCGAGCCGCAAGCCGTCGTGGGATTGGCCACGGCGTGCACGGACGCGCTGCTCTGGCTGCAGTACGCCGGCCTGATGCTGCTGGAGGTCGCGACCTTGAACCAGCGCGCCTTCTGCCTCAAGGTCACGCGTAGCACTGATGGAGAGAGCCGCTCTTACAATGTGGGACACCTCAGGTGAGTGTGCTTATGAGTGTGTGTGTTTGTGTGTGTGTTGAGTGTATGTGAGACTATGTTTATTGGGTGGTCCTGTATGTGTCGGTGAGATTGTATACAATATTCACTGTAGATAATCAAGGACATTATGGTGTCATACTCTTAGAATCTTAAGAAATGACAGCTTGAGCCTGCAGAGGAAGTGGTTTTCGGCGCGAGACCTATCCAGGCTCTTTTATGCTTCTGCGTCGACTCCATGCAATGACCACACCGTTGCCTCGACGCCGGCGTGAACCTTACGGAGTTCTGTGTCGCCTGTGTCTGTTTCACTCTCCACCGACACGGTAGTCAGAATGGTGAACTCCACACACTGCTGTGCCTTCTGTAGCTTAGATTTTGTAAAAGTTATTGTGAAACAGATACAAAACATTCCAATGGCCAAGTTATCGTAACAAGAAAATAAGTTATTTGCAAGGTATCTGCCAGCCAGTTTATGTTACATTAGCAGGCAAACTTTTACCACAACTGCTCATAAAGCACTGCTTGCTGGTGAAGTGCTGATTTTAAAACGCTACTGACAAATAGACACTTTACAAAAGGATACCCCGTCATCGTAACCAAAGTTTCTTTGCAAAGCTTATGTCAGTGAACTAGCATATTGCTGCTCCCCACTGTAGGCTGCTTGAAGCAGCTGGCTATCAAAGAACAGGGCGAGTTGGCCAATCATGGTCCTTGCAGTCCGCCAAGTTAGATGTTTTTGGAGGTGTGCATCAGGCGATGGTTCTTGGAAGGGGGTACGGGGCGAGGCACAGGGCTCTGCGCGGCTACGCCGTCGATTCAACGCAGAAGCATAAAACAGCCTTTAGAGACCAGACATGTGACAGACTGCATGTGCACTGCATTCACTTACGCACAATCATCCACAACAACCCTATCAGCAGAAAAGAAGCTATTGTTTATCTCCCAGTGGACCAGCCATTGTTTTCAGCAGTGGCCTGGCCCGTAGCCTACTTTTACTTTAGTAAACAACATGGCCTTGCTTGGTTATTTGAGAACTGAGATGGGTGCCTGAGAGGTCATCCTTTCTTTGTAGACAAATACAAGCTTCCAGCTCTCAAACTTCATAAGTGACAGAACTGAAAGTGCGGATGACGATGGTAGCAGAGATGAGGAAGGAGATGAATGATGAAGAGAATCAGTTGATAAAGATGAGTCGAAGGAGATGCTGCTGATTGTACAGTATCAATGTAAAGAGGATATCAGAAAGAGAAATCAGAGATGGGCCTTATTGTCTCCAGAGATCCTGAGATGCAGTATGATGATGATGAAGAAGATGAAGAAGATGAGGATGATGTGATGATGTTGCGCAGTATTTAGAGTGCTGCTGTGTAGTGGTGGTGGTGGTGATGATGCTGATGATGATGACGACGATGCCGATGTGGATGATGATGATGTTGATGATGAAGATGATGATGTTGTTGTACAGTACTGAGTATAGAGTGCTGCTGTGTGGTGATGGTGATGATGATGATGATGATGACGACGACGATGTTGTACAGTATTCAGAGTGCTGCTGTGTAGTGATGATGATGATGATGATGATGACGATGCCAATGTGGATGATGATGATGTTGATGATGAAGATGATGATGTTGTTGTACAGTACTGAGTACAGAGTGCTGCTGTGTGGTGATGGTGATGATGATGGTGAGGATGATGATGATGATGTTATTGTGCAGTATTCAGAGTGCTGCCATGTAGTGATGAAGATGATGAAGATGTTGATGATGATGGTGTTGTTGTTGTGCAGTATTCAGAGTGCTGCTGTGAGGGTGCTGGAGCAGTACTACAGAGACTTCCCCGTCCACAACCCCAACCTGCCCAATCTGCCCAAAGCCATCCTCTCACGCAAGATGACCGGTTTCAAGCTCTACTCTCTGGAGGAGGGTAAGGACTCACTCTCTCTCTCTCTCTCTCTCTCTCTCTCTCTCTCTCTCTCTCTCTCTCTCTCTCTCTCTCTCTCTCTCTCTCTCTCTCTCTCTCTCTCTCTCTATCCATTGCTGGATCTATTGTCACACAGGGAAGAGTTTGCATTGTGTGTGTGTGTGTTGTTTACGTGTTGTTTGCATTGTGTGTGTGTGTTGTTCATGTGTAGTGTGTTTGATAAGACATGTGTTGTTGTGTGATGGACTGGCTGACGTCTTGCTGGGTGATTGTTGGCAGAGAACAGCAGCGTGGGCACCTGCACCAACCCTCCTCCGGCACTGATGAACTCGGCCCAGTGGAGACGAAACTGCCACAGCGAGCTCTACTACGAACAGACCGACTACGAGCGCCGCGTACGCAAACGCAAGGCCAGGTGTGTACGCGTGTGTGTGTGTGTGTGTGTGGTTGGGGGAGGGGGTAGGGTCACAGTCCTGACTGATAGAGTGACCTCATTAAAAACAGAGAAAGAGAGTGAAGGTGATGTTCATATTCAAGTTCAAGTTCAAGTAGTTTATTGTCATTTACCCGTAAAAAGAATTGTAAGTAATGAGATTCTAGGGGTGTGTGGAAGGGGGATGATGAAATTGTGTGTGTGGAAGGGGGGGGGGGGGGGTGAAGAAATGGTATGTGTGTATGAGGGTGGGGGGTGAATTTGTGCGCATGTCTGTGTGTGTGTTTGGGGGCGGGGGAGTTACTGTGTGTGTGTTGGAGGGGAAGGGCTAATTTGAAAGCAGTAATGCTGGCCATGGTTCCTGAGTGTTGTTGTTCTGGCACTTTCCCAGTGATATTAATTGGGCAACACTTTTTCTTTCTGTGGAGAACCTTAATCATCAGTAAGTTAAGTTAAGTAAATTATCATGATTGATCATCCAGCCAGAACACAGGGAACCGGTTATGTGGTTGCCCAGCAACATTGCTCAATAAGTTGCATGAATAATCAGCCTTAAGGGAGGATCTACAGTCTATTACACACAAAAGCGACACGTCCGCAAATGCAAGACCAGGTGTGCTGTGTGTGTGTGTGTAACTTGTGTGTTTACCTTTGCTGACAGAGTAGAGTGTCTTCATTGATATCTGATTGGTAATAATTGTTAATATTCACCATAGGGGGGAGAAGGAGGCAGAGGGAAGTGGCATGGCGCCACTAGGAAGGGCTCAGTGGTACACAGGGTTGAACTGTGCCTGCTTTTTAGTCCATTGGTTGTTCTGGTGCGGCAGACAAGGCAGGAGTTCACAACAGTCAGGAAGGACTCGCACACAGAGGGCCAAAATGTTAGCAAAGTCTTGAACCATTTTTTGTACTTTTTATGTAGACATCCAGGGCAAAAGTGCACTAACGTGCAAAGTGCGTTATGCGGTCAGAGCAGTGACGACTTAAGAGATTTTAAAAAGTGAACCATGAAGTGAGACAGAGAGAGAGAGAATATCAAGAATGCCAGGAAGAAAATTTGCTTTGCTCAACAGTAAGTGCATCTCTCAAAACTATTTGTACAAATAGCAAAACACCATGGATACCTACAAAAGCCAGGTAATCCATTGAACAGGTAGTTTTGAGAATTTCAATGCTGATCTGAGAAATGTACCGAAGCAACTGAGAAAAACTGTAACTGGAAAAAACAGTAATGATAAAGCACATGGATTTTTTTTACAAGCTATAGCGAAACGGTTAGCATAATTTCAGCAGAATAATGTGGATGTTACAAGGTAAGAAACACGATTTTCCTGTTTCTCAATCCCAGTGTTGCAAAGTTGGTTTTTGGCCTGGGGAAGTTAGGGGAGTGGGGAAAGTCACCATTTTCACTAAAACAGATAATTTAATCATCCAAATTATTTCTAAACGGGTTTATTAAGTTGACATAGTTGTCAAGTTCCCCTGTAAGTAGAAGCATGCAATGGTGATTTCCTCATCTCAAAGAATTCCTAGAAACAAAGGCCAACAAATTTCACCCAAAAGCTGATTATTTATTTAGTTTTTGTGAGAAGTGTATATATTCTTTTGAAGCATTATTTTGCATCTATGCTTTTGAAGCCTGGTTGACTGGAGCTGTTGTGTGTCCTCCCAGACTGGTGGTGGCGGTAGAGCAGGCGTTCTCACAGGTGCGGCGGGCGGAGGAGGGCGAGGCCCAGAAGCGCCAGCAGGGGGTGCTGGACCCGCGCGAGGCGGCACAGGCCATCTTCGCCCCCATGGCCCGCGCGCTGCAGAAGTACCTCCGCACCACTAGGCAGCAGCACTGCCACAGCATGGAGGCCATCCTCACACACCTGCAGTTCTGCCTCACGCACAACCTCAGCTCACAGGTGAGATATAGAGGAAACACAAACACATACACACATACATGCACACCTGCAGTTCTGCCTCACCCATATACATGCAGTGTATATATAGACACACACACATACCCACACACACTCAAACTGTTTGAGTGCGTGTGTGTGTGTGTGTATGTTTAGAGTCAAACACACACACACACACACACACACATACTTACATACACACACACACACAAGCAGACAGCTTTAGCCCGCAGGTGAGCCCAGACACACAGACACACACACATGCATTTCACAGATGAGCCTGTAAATGTAGCTTGTGCGCTCATACACCCACACACCTTCATTGTTACACACTACCACTGCCCTGTGGCTAGACTGAGGCAGACAAACACACGCACAGACATAGTCTTTCTCAGATGTGTCTTTTGTGGTGTAACACTGTATTGTAAACACATTAAGGCCTGAAACTGGGCTTTGTTCTCTCTCTCTCTCTCTCTCTCTCTCTCTCTCTCTCTCTCTTAATCTCCCTTCTCCATTTCCTCTTTCACTTTCTCTTCTCTCTATCCTTCTTTTCTATATCCTCATCTCTCTATCCTTGTTTTTAGGTCCCTCTCTCTGTCTACCTCTTCCCTCTGTCCACCTCTCTCTCTCTCTTGTCCACCCCCCCCTCTCTCTTGTCCACCCCCTCTCTCTCTTGTCCACCCCTCTCTCTCTTTCTTGTCCACCTCTCTCTCTCTCTCTTGTCCACCCCTCTCTCTCGCTCTCTCTCTCCACACCACTCGAAAGAGCTGCAAAATCAAAAAAGACAGTGACTTAGGCCTACGCCTAATGAGACAACAATGTTACAGTTTAAATAGCTCTTCTCTTTTTCATTTAAATTTAGACTCTTGGCAGATGCTACAAATGATCATTTTCAGGAATGAGTAGCAAGCAGCAAAAATTATTAGCATGCGCGATGCTCCTGATATGATATGATGCCAATGCTGATATGATGCCAATGTGAATTTCATTTTCAAAAAGAAAATGAACAACATTTAAATGAGTCTGCTTGAGACTGACGTGTAAATAGCCTACCTTTACCTTTTTGTTGCAATGGTCAGTGTCTTTTGGAAAACTGTTTGGAAATGTTCAGGTTTGAAGCTTTATGGATCAGTCCAGTCTGGCACACCAAATACCAAACTAAGTTCAAGTTCAAGTTCATGTTACTTTATTTCTACCCAGAGGTAGATTTTGCAGTTTGCAGTAGAGTCTTGATACACACATATGGGGTAAACAATTGTTAACTAACGTGTAGAACACATTTTTTATTTTGGTTGCAGTCACATTATGCTACAAACAACAACCCACCCCTGCCATATCCCATTTTAATGTTATGGTTCTCCACCCCTGCCATATCCCATTTTAATGTTATGGTTCTCCACCCCTGCCATATCCCATTTTAATGTTATGGTTCTCCACCCCTGCCATATCCCATTTTAATGTTATGGTTGTTCAGCCCTGCCATATCCCATTTTAATGTTATGGTACCCTGCCATATCCCATTTTAATGTTATGGTTCTCCACCCCTGCCATATCCCATTTTAATGTTATGGTTCTCCACCCCTGCCATATCGCATTTTAATGTTATGGTTATTCAGCCCTGCCATATCCCATTTTAATGTTATGGTTCTCCACCCCTGCCATATCGCATTTTAATGTTATGGTTCTCCACCCCTGCCATATCCCATTTTAATGTTATGGTTCTCCACCCCTGCCATATCGCATTTTAATGTTATGGTTATTCAGCCCTGCCATATCCCATTTTAATGTTATGGTTCTCTACCCCTGCCAATGTTATGGTTCTCCACCCCTGCCATATCGCATTTTAATGTTATGGTTATTCAGCCCTGCCAAATCCCATTGTAATGTTATGGTTCTCTACCCCTGCCATATGCCATTTTAATGTTATTGTGTTTACCTTGTAGCAAAGTTGGACAAGCGTGACATCTCTCCTCTTGCTTGCCTCCTCTTCTTTGTCCTCCTTGCCTGTCTCTGTCTGTCTCTTTGTCTCTCTCTCTGTTTCTCTCTCTCTCTTTCACAGGCCTTCCTGGAGCGCTACCTGAGCCCTGGCCCGACGCTGCAGTACCAAGCTGTGTCCAGCAGGAGGCAGGAGTGCGAGTGGACACTTCAAAGTGAGCTGTCCGTCACCTCCTCCCTCCATGGGGGTGTGGTCTTCTCTTTGCACCGCCCACAGTTTGCCCTGGTTGTCACGGCAACACCCCTTCCTTTCCTTCAGCTGGGGGAGGAGTTTGTAAGCCCGAAAAGCCACCGCTTCATTCTGAGAGTCCAGTCTGAGACCTCTGTGTGAGAAACAGAGGACGAAGATGAGGAGAAGGAGAGAGATAAGTTTAACACTCTAATATAAAACCAATACTCAGATATTTAAATACAGTAGTGCAAAGCAACAAGATCCAGACGTGTTCTGTCCTCAAAGAGGAGCTGAAAGGAGGAGTAAAATCATATAAGAGGGAAAAGGAGAGAGGGGGTATAAAGAAAGAGAGGAGATGAGGAGGGGGAGAAAAAGAGACATTCAATGAGGGGAGGAGGGCGGTGAAGAGGAAGAGAGAGCACTGTGGGCTTCAGAGGAGAAGAGGAAGGGAGGAGGAGGAATAAAGAAGGAAAGAGGACACGATGAAACACCTTCATTTAAATGGAGGGCAGAGTGTGAAGTCTCACTAAAGCTAATTTAGTAACGATGCAAAGCCTGTTTGCATCCATGACCAAGATCCTGTGCACAGCTATGAGCTCCCACATGCCGCACGACAGCTGTAGCTCCTGCAGGAGACCCTCTGCTCCACGTGGGACTTTGCTCTTTGCCGCTCATTTGAACAAGGGCCCAAGGAGAGCGCTGAGGTGGTCTGGCTCCTCTCCCCCAGCACCGCTGCCCGTTTACGTACATCTCCCTGAGATACTGCTCTGGCTCCTCTTAGTGCGTCTCTGTTTCCTCAGCCAATCAGCGACGAGCGGGGATTCCATTTAATCATAAATCATTCACTTTGAAATTCGAAATTGGCTGTGGTAAATGTTGATAGCAAAGCCTGTAAACATGCAAAAAAAAATTGCGGTCATAAGTATGTGTACATTCATACAGCAATATAAATACATTGTGTCCTGACTGCCCATGCGGTTTAGTTTGTACAGGTCAGACGGAGTGATATGTAACCTTTAAAAAAAAAACCTGATCAATGTGACTGATTGGTCAGCCTGGACCAGTGGTTTCAAAGTTAGCACAAAGTCTATGGCCATTTTGATGCTAGGGTTGGAAACATTCCCCAGTGGAGAGCACCCAGCCTCTCTTCACAAAGTGAATGAGTCTGGCGAAAGCAGGCTAGGGATGAGGTAGAAATGGACCGATAGAACTGAGAGGAGTGAAAAGAGAGGAGGATAGAGAGAGATGAAGGGGTAGAGGGAGGAGAGAGGAGTGAGAACTTAACTCACACCCAACCAATGGCCTTCTGCCCACACTCTGTCACCTCCTGACCAGCTTCAACTTCCCTGTTCTCGCGCCCCCGACTCCTGCTCACACAGACTTAAAGACTGATCTGAAGTCAGCGCTCGCTCTGAGCAGACGCTGGGGAGCAGGCCGAGCCTGAACCAGGACCTGCTTCCCTCGGACTGTGTGTGTGTGTGTGTGTGTGTGCGCGTGTTGGAGGAGGAGAAGACTAATGTTGTATGTTACCTCTAAACCTACATTTTTTATTATCAGAAGAAATCTGACGTCTTCACTCACATTCTCTGTATCTCTCTCTCTTCCTGTGTGTGTGTGTGTGTGTGTGTGTGTGTGTGTGTGTGTGTGTGTGTGTGTGTGTGTGTGTGTGTGTGTGTGTGTGTGTGTGTGTGTGTGTGTGTGTGTGTGTGTGTGTGTGTGTGTGTGTGTGTGTGTGTGTGTATGTGTGTGTCCTCCTTCAGGAAATCAAACACCAAATGAAACTAACTCAGGCCATTAAGCTTCTGTTATTGAGTGTGCGTTTAATGAAAACAGTTAAACTATTATTTTTTGTAAACACCTTTTATATGCCAGCTTACATGGTGATATTTGTGTCATTTTTTATTGTATTGTATTACTTTTGTACAGAATCTTCAAAGTTGCAATTTAAGTTGCAATTGAAATAAAAAAAAAGGTTTTTTTTCCACCTGCTCTCATTTCTTTGTAGTCCTCTTTTTTCCATCACAACAAACAAACAAACAAACACACACACACACACACACACACACACACACACACACACACACACACACACACACACACACACACACACACATACACACACAGGGACCCTATGACCCAATTTATGTTTCCATTGGTTCCCTTCACTAGCACCAATATGTGTGTGTGTGTGTGTGTGTGTGTGTGTGTGTGTGGGTGTGTGTGGGTGTGTGTGTGTGTCTGTGTGTGCACATGTGTGTGTGAGAGAGAGACAGTTTCTATTAGTGTATTAGATTATGATGACAGTACAAGATGACAGGTTTGTACTCTGGTGAGTGTGTAAATGTGTGTTTGTGTACATGCACGTTTCTGTGTCATATACATGTGATCTGTTTCCTGCTGCCATATGTGTGTGTGTGTGTGTGTGTGTGTGTGTGTGGGGGGGGGGGGGTTAGTGTATGTATGGCTGTTGCTATTTTATTTGTGTACCTAAATTCTTCTGTGTCATTGTCTATGTGTGTTTTTTGTGTCAGTATCTATTTGTGTGTGTGTGTGTGTGTGTGTGTGTGTGTGTGTGTGTGTGTGTGTGTGTGTGTGTGTGTGTGTGTGTGTGTGTGTGTGTGTGTGTGTGTGTGTGTGTGTGTGTGTGTGTGTGTGTGTGTGTGTGTGTGTGTGTGTGTGTGTGTGTGTGTGCGTGCGTGCGCTGTGGTGTGGTGTGAGTGACGTGAGGAGGGGTGTGTTAAAGTCTAACTGAAAGGGCAGCTTAATGCAGACCACAACTTCCTGAAAGCAGCTGACTTTTTTCAGGCACATACTCAAATACACACAGACATACACACACACACACACACACTGTTGTTCTCACATAGACCGTACCCTAGTATCGCTGTCTGTACTTTCAGCTGTCCATACTCTGAGCAGGATGAAGGTGTCGGAAGTCATCTTGGTCTTATCCCTCTACATCCATGGGGTTACTGGTAAGAGTTTTCTCTTTTTCTTCATACACAGAGAGAGAGAGAGATGAGGGAAGGGGTTTGAAAAACACTTTTTCTGGTCAGTCTCTCAAGACATTCTCAATGAAGATGTTGTCATTTCTGTGTCATGTTTCTTAAGAGCACTCAGTTTAAGGCTTGTGTGTGTGTGTTTGTGTGTGTTTGAGGTGTGAGAGTTGCAGTGGACAAATTTTCAGAAAGCAAATAAATAAATATATGAGCAAAAACACTAGTTTCTCTTTAAACATGACCAATAAATGGATTCTCTTGAAAGTTCATTCCCTTTTTTAAGTGGAAAAATCAGTTACATTGTAAAGAGATATGTTGAAGTTCATCAGTTTCACCCCCATCTCCATCTAGTTCCTGTTAAAATTGCGCTACATCAGATATTTGGTTCCTGTTGAAAAAGACACCAGATCGTTGGGGTGATTGTTGTTTTTCCTCTGTGAGCCAGTGTGTAAGGGTCATAAATAATTTGTTACTATGTTAGTGTTTAATGAATGCTCTATACATTAGTGTGTTCTGTTAGTGTTTAAAAAATATTGTATGCATTAGCAGTTCAAGGGGTATCTAAGCATTTCAAGTGCTCCGATTAACTATTTTGAAAGCAATACATGTGTATATGGGAAGGTTTTCTATCTGTATGTCTTACATTACAGATGTCTTGATGTTCACAAATGCAATGTTGTGTTACATATAGTGATGCATAATGATGTATACATATGGGTAGTTGACAAAGAAAGAGTACTTAAATAAAATAAAATAAAAAAAACATCACTTTTTAAATAAATCAAAGACATTTATTTACGGAGTGTACACACTGAAAAGAAAATAATATTTCGGAAAAAAATATTCTGAGAGTCAGAATATATGAAGTGTTTATTGTAACATAACATTGATTAAGGAGGACATTTTTTTGTGTTGTGACAAGTGTTTTGCATTTTGTAGGCTATGTTTTCAATGGTAACCCATTGTCAGTACTTAATTGTGTACTTAAAAGTACTTAATTGTGTTGAACTGTTTTGTCGTTGACTATGAGACCACGGTAAAGTTTTACTTTGCCTATGAGTTCAAATAGGTGAGTGCAGATTCATGTAGGCTATACTTTGGTAGACACAAACAGGTTTTTAGCAAAGCAAGGTTTCGTGGAATCCCTGTTTCATATGTCTTGCGTGCACGCAGATTCCTTCAAATATGCCACTGTTTGAAGTTTGCTGTTAAAGGGAATGATGGATCTAGTGGAATTCGACTAACCTGACTTTCGCCAGATCCTGTAGTTCGCTGTCTGCTTCACACAAGGATCTGGGACTTCTCGATAGGAGATGTATTTCTGAAGGCGGGTCCTTGTAAAACATCCTCGCATGTGATTTGATAAAACCACTTGCCTGTTATCTTGAATGACGTGCTAGGCTTCTTCAAGTTCTTGCCAAACCCGGTCGGAAGAAGAGTAAAAACATCCTTGCCACCAATAAATGTCTTCAAAACTATTCTCTGAAAGAATGAATACTCGATAGATTCGACAAAACGGTTGAAATAGCAGAATCAATGTCAGCACAAGACTCCTCGCTGCGTGCCGCCATTGTTATTTGAATCAAACACTCGCTTCGGCGCTCCTGATTGGCAGCTCATTTTTTGATCACTGGCACAGGGGTTTGGATTGCCCTCGCGTCCAGACCCTTGTGTGGAGCTCAGCGAAACGCCTCTGGTGGAGCATGGCGGAACTACAAGGGTCTGGCGAGAGTCAGGCTAGAGTTCGACCACCTCCTGCAAATGTACGGCCGTACGCACTGTGCGTACCATCATGCTAAACAAATGTCCCTTTCGAGATGTACTTGCCTACAGAACTTCCCAGCTCTGCACAGTATCCAATTAACTGCATGACAGTTTTGTCTGTAAAATAAAATTAGTGAACACGTTATCAAAATCAACTTAATGCAGAACTATATGTGCACGCACACATTTTGTTTGAGTAGGAGAGAGAATATGCACACAAGCACGCAACAACACGCAAGTTGTTTTCTTTTACTCGGCTATCTATATTTGCTGGTAATCAGCATACAATGTTAAGTTAATTCACTAACTCAAGACTCATCATCATGGGTATAACATGTTTTTTAAACAACGAAGACAGGAAAAATGGAGGCAGCAAAGAACATTCAGAACATTTGTTGTCAAAACAGCAATATCATCTTAATTTAAGTCATTGAATTTAGAATCATCAAAACTAATAAAAAAATAATGAAAATCATTATTTATCTGTTTTAATAGCCTCTTAAGGAAGTGTGCCTACCGTGTGGCATATTTGCCCTATATGGTCAAAGGCCAACGGTCACATCAAAGGACATTTCCGGTCACACCAAAGGACATTTCAGCTTTTGTGGCAGTTAATGACCTTGGCCGTGTTTCCCTGACTCATTAATAAGCTCTTAAGTGCTAAGAACTTCTTAGGAACGCGAACGCTCCTAAGCAGTTCTTAGCACTAAAGAGCTTCTCAGCAAAGCTGGGAAACGCGGCCCTTGCTATTACTAACTGAACAGTCATTAGCAAATTGCTATGCATATGTGTAAAAGCCGCTGCCGCAGGACGGTGTTTTATGCAAGTTAAAAGAAAGAAAACCATAATAACACCATATTAACTGCCCTTGTGTATTACGTAACCTCATAGCTGGAGAAACTTTGCAAAATCAATGTATAAGTCGCAGCTAAGATAGACGAGACAAGATAAGTGTCATATCGTTTAGCTGGTGTGTACTTCCTGAAGACTGAATTTGGCTGCTAGAGGTTGCTGAACAGAAGGCCAGAAGAGCACTATAGGCGCCATTTCAGAACATGGGGCTTTTTGTGTGTGTCACAATTTAAGCTTGCTCGCTCGCTATGAATAAACACAGTTTGATATAGTGATAGTGTGGTTGAAGAATTTGATCACAATCATGAGTGTGGATTGCACAATGTGGTTGATTAGGACCACAATGTGTGTGTGTGTGTGTGTGTGTGTGTGTGTGTGTGTGTGTGTGAGTCAGAGAGAGAGTGCGACATAGAGGGATGTGAGAGAGAGTGAGTGTGAGAGAGAGTGTGTTCTTATCCATGCAGGAGAGTGAGTGTGAGTGTAAGAGAAGGTGCCTCTCATTCGGCTTTTAGACGTCCTCCCCCGCTCCTCTGGCCTCGATCCTCACTGATGCACATAAAGAATGATGGAGCGGCAACAATGGGATAGTCTATCCCTTCTTCTATCTTTCTTTATGTAGATCAGTGAGGATCGAGGCCCGAGGAGCGAGGGAGGATGTATAAACGCTGAATGAGAGGCACCCAGAGAGTGTGAGTGTGAGTGTGTGAGAGAGGATGTGTTCTTACCCATGCAGAGGTGCAGTGCATGTTTTTTTATGCTTTAGCATTTTCAAAGTTTCAACAATCAAGAAATGTATGTGATCAGGCCTACCACCTCCATGTCATTCGCAAATGGCTCTGTAATGTTGGCGCTGTAGCTGCACTCATGGGTGTTAAGGGAGGTGAGCGGTGGACTCCATCTCTTCTACGTCGTTTTTGCATGTTTCATTTTAGACTTTTCCTGCATCTGCTTAAGATGTCCGCATCCAAGTAATGTACATAGTTTGACTTTCAAAGATTGCACGTCGTGTAGACATCCAGAATTGGTCTTGGACTTGCGGACGCAATATAGACACATGATCTGCACGACCATCAGATGTATTATGTTTGTTGGGGGCTTAGGACGCAGGGAGTAGAGAAATGGACTTAGGATGCAGGGAGTAGAGCAGTCCACCTAGGACGAGTAGAGCAGTGCACTTGGGACACAGGGAGTAGAGCAGTGCTTAGGACACAGGGAGTAGAGCAGTGCACTTGGGACACAGGGAGTAGAGCAGTGCACTTAGGACACAGGGAGTAGAGCAGTGGAGCCAGCCATTCTGTGAGTCTGGCGATACAACTTTTAGCTTCAGCCTAGCATAGATCATTGAATCGGATTAGACCGTTAGCTTCTCGCCTGCTAGCATCATGCTTACAAGTGACTAAGATTTCTGGTAATTTTCCCATTTAAAACGTGTCTCTTCTCAAGTTAGAAAGTTTAATAAGACCAACTGAAAATGAAACCTGCCGTTTTTCTAGGCTGATTTGACACGGAACTACACTCTCATCTGGCGTAATAATGAACGCAAGTTGCAAACGTACCATGGGCGCAGTGATATCTGAAAATAGTCCCCATAGGCAACAAGCAGGAAATAGTGCGTGATATCACTGCGCTAATGGTACAGTTGCAACTTGCCTTGATTATTATTATGGCTGGATGAACGGGGAAAAGGTAAATATCGATTGTTTTGCTCGAGGGGAGGTGGGAAATGAGCTTATTTCCAAAAATGGTGGAATATCCCTTTAAATACCAAACTGTAATCAATGAGCAGAAGCCTGGAGAGACTAGTCATCTTTATGTAATATACAGCATGTTGTAATGTTTGTTTATAGTGTATAAAGCCATCTTTATGTAATGTGTAGCGTGTTGTAATGTGTGTTTATAGTGTATTTATTCAGTTGAAGATAATTTCAAATCTTTTCTCTCTCTCTTTCTGTTTTCTCAGCCAACATGGGTGATGATAAACTGTGCTACATTCTGGATGCGATCCTGGTCCTCTATGGGATTGTGCTGACGGTCCTCTACTGTCGACTGAGGGTATGTGTGTGTGTGTGTGTGTGTGTGTGTGTGTGTGTGTGTGTGTGTGTGTGTGTGTATATGTGCATGATGTTTGTGTTTTTTTGCCATACAATGTTCTGCGAGTACAGGTGGCAGTGAGGATGATGCATACTGTATATGTGTGTGTTTGTGTGTGTGTGTGTGTGTGTGTGTGTGTGTGTGTGTGTGTGTGTGTGTGTGTGTGTGTTTTTGTATGTCTGTCTGTCTGTTTGTCTCTGTGTGTGTGTGTGTGTGTGTGTGTGTGTGTGTCTGTGTCTGTGTCTGTGTGTGTGTGTGTGTGTTGATGGTTTTTGTGTGGTTGTATGCATGTATGTGTGTGTGTGTGTGTGTGTGTGTGTCTGTGTGTGTCTGTGTGTGTGTCTGTGTGTATGCATGGATGCATGTGTATGTGTGTTCACCGTGTTGATGATTGTGTGCTTGCATGCATGTATGTATGTATGTGTGTGTGTGTGTGTGTGTGTGTCTGTGTGTCTGCATGGGTGTATGTATCTTTGCTTGCATGTGTGTGCATTTGTGTATGCATGATGTACTGTATCTTGATGTATGTAACCTGTATGTAACATGCATAAAAACATGTGTGTGAGTGTGAATGTTTGAGTGTGCATTTATAGATTTTCACCACAAACTTTCTTCTACACACAGATGTCCCCAGCACCAAGTGGAAAGTCAGGGGTATGTAACCACAGTGTGGTGTGTGTGTGTGTGTGTGTGTGTGTGTGTGTGTGTGTGTGTGTGTGTGTGTGTGTGTGAAAAAGTGTGTTTGCACAAAACACTTCATTTTAAAACATTATGTCCTCTGTTAGTATCATTTACTATTCATAGTGTACACACACATTAATGAGTAGACTTCTTGCACAGAATGCTATACACACACACACACACACACACACACACACACACACACACACACACACACACACACACACACACACACACACACACACACACACACACACACACACCAGAAATGCACACTCCCATCTCACTTGGTTGGTAGGTAGGTATAAAAGCTGACAATTCTCAAGTTGCACAACTATCAGAGTGCACACCAAATGGCTATGTGTGTGTGCGTGTGAGTGTGTGTGAGTGTGAGTGTCTGTGTGTGTGTGTGTGTGTGTGTGTGTGTGTGTGTGTGTGTGGGTGTGAGTGTGTGTGTGAGTGTGTGTGTGTGTGTGTGTGTGTGTGTGTGTGTGTGTGTGTGTGTGTGTGTGTGTGTGTGTGTATGTATGTGTGCGTGTGTGTGTGTGTGCGTATGCGTATGTCTTACGGTGAGAGGTGAGGGCTGAGCTTCTGCAGAAGCAGAAAGAGGAACATGTATTTCGTGGCTGTCTGCCTAGAAATGTTTAGAAATAACACAGATGGAGGAGCGCTGCATGGCCGCCATGTTCTTCCTCTTTTCAGCATACACCCCTGCGGTTTCTCTCCCCTTCACTAGCCTCGAATGGCTTCCTCAGCCAACCGAACATTTACATATGATCACGTTCATACCACACACTTTATCCAATGCCAGTGACCAGGGTTTGTTGGGTTTGTTGTGGCCACAGTGAGTCCCAAACCTTTCGTGGCTTCCATGTTGACGATGAAAAACAAAGAAAGGAAAAACATGGTGTCTGTATCTTGCGTGACCTCCGTATCTTCTCTCTGTTGCTCCAGGTCCAGGCTGGAGCAGGCGAGGGCATCTATCAGGTAAGACAGCTGGACAATTCCTCACTTACTATTCACCAGTCCAGTGTCACTCTTTTAGGCAGGACGGCTGCTGTGTATTCCTATGGCAAGCTGTTTTAACATGTAGTCAGTAACGGCTGACTTGTAGCAATTTCGTTTAAAAAAAAAAAAAAAAATACTAATGAATGACATTTCCACCTGTCAAGATGTAATTTTTAAATGATATGCAATAGATATCTGTAAAACAATTTTGACATGTTACAATATTGATGTCCATATGTCAAAAAACTATTTGTGGAAATGGTTATTTCCCTATGACGTCTTGATTTATTCTTTTCCACGTGTCAAAACGTCAACTAAATGCTTGTCATTTCCTCTCCATTGCATTTGTATTGTATCAGCTGGCATGTCAAAATGTTCATTTAACATAATATTTAAATAATTTTTACTTTTAACAATTCAAATTCCTCTAATTTCACTCGAATTGCCATTATAGGTATGTGCCCTAATTATTTTGTGTTATTTTAAGTGGAATTGTTTTGCTATCTGCAAATTGAGTATGATTTATAAAAGGAAGTGTAGATCACTATAGTTATCATACAATAATATAATAATGATGCTGTAGTACAATGTCAGCTTTCTGAAATGACTTTTTTTTTTTATTTAAAGTCCAAATCAACTTATCAGTTATTTAATTTTTTCTTGTCACAATTGACTCTTAGATATCTAGAATGCTATTCTAATTCTGAAATCTGTAATGAAAGAACAGTTATATCAGTTGTTGATATCCACAATTTCCATTTCCATTTATTGACATCAAGATTGAACATTATGCCTGGTTCTAAATGGATTGTAATATCTTATTATTTATGTTATAGTCAAAATGTCAGTGTGGCTATTTAGACATTTCCACCACAATATTAAATTACTGATATCAAAATGACATACTGATTAGCACTCTGATCAGTGAGAAATTCATTTTATATCTTAAATTAGAATCGCTTCTTGTCAAAATGGTATTTTGTTTGTTTAATTATAAAAAGTCAGAAGCAATTGTTCACATCTATAACTGTGACTATGGCTACTGGTTAGATATTAAAAACTAGTTCAAGTGTAGGCTACCACACACATCAGATCATCATTATCATGTCTGATGAAGGGCTAGGGCCAGAAACGTTACACGTGGTGATTTACAATTAAAAAACCTGAGGAGCATATTCTACTGTGCGGACTTCTTGTTCTTTTTCCTAGATATTAAAACTACTTTAACTGTTATAGCCTACTGTTAACACTCTATTTCTTGGTCTCTTTAATGCTCGCTTCAATCTATTATGTCCTCTCAGTCTCTTCAGTCTGTTATTTCCTTCTTATCCCTCCCTAAGAGATTATAATCTATTTTATTTGGTGGTGATTGAAACAACAAACATAAACATAAATAAATAGATACAATGTACACAGACAGTAGAAAGTTCACAACGTCTTTGAGTTTGACCATACATGCTGATTGAGTAGGTACACATCATCATGTAAGAAAACAATATTCTCTCTCTCTCCCTCCCTCTCCCTCCCCCTCCCTCCCCCTCCCTCCCTCCCTCCCTCCCTCCCTCTCTCCCTCCCTCCTCTAGGGATTGACCCCCCATGCCCAGGACACCTATGAGACAATCCAGGTGAAGAAGATGTGAAGGCATGAGATGGACTCACCAGGATCAGAGAGCAGATCCACGAAGACTAGGTTTAGAGTTACCCCACCCAGACCAGGTTTAGAGTTACCCCACCCAGACCAGGTTTAGAGTTACCCCACCCAGACCAAGGTTTAGAATGACCCCACCCAGACCAGGTTTAGAGTTACCCCACCCAGACCAGGTTTAGAGTTACCCCACCCAGACCAGGTTTAGAGTTACCCCACCAAGACCAGGTTTAGCGTTACCCCACCCAGACCAGGTTTAGAGTTACCCCACCCAGACCAAGGTTTAGAATGACCCCACCCAGACCAGGATTAGAGTTACCCCACCCAGATCAGGTTTAGGCTGGGACTGAACCTGACTGAATGGCTACCGCTGTCCTGTTGAATCCTATCACACTCACCCTCTCTTCCCAGTCCTTTTTACTCTACCTTTAATTTTCTCATTACATACATTTAATGTTTAATATATGGGGTTATTATTGCATTTAATATATGGGTTTATTATTCTGTCTATTTACACTCTGTAGCTGGTGTATACTATTAAGGTCAATCATTGAAAATGAAAGAGATTAGCATTCATTAAAATGAGCAGTCGTTCCGACTGTACAGCATCTTAAGTTGTCATCGCTAACGATCAGGAAGTTAATGTGGGTGATCATGTACTGTACATACGTGTCACAAGGACGTCTTTGAAAATAGCATGCACTGCACAAATTACACGCACACACACACGCACGCACACGCACACACGTATGCACACTTTTCTTTTTTGCTTTTTGCTGTGTCATTAACTTTAAATCTGAATTTTTTTGTCATAAAGATTGTTGATGTGAATACTCAACAAAATAAAGGAATTACAAAGAACCTGTGAATCATCCTAGACAACAGGGGCCGGTTGCACCAACTGGTCTTTACTAAGTCTGGTCCTAACTGCTAAGTTGGTCTTTGTTAAGACCAGTCCTTAGAATTCAACTAAAGTCGGTTGCACCAGCAGAACTTGCGCCTGGTCTTAACTACGCCCGGTTTTAGCGATGCGCGTCCATGTGAATGCCTACGGAACAATGACAACTTGCCTGTTTTAAAGATTAGAACTCTATCTGCTGTCAATCACGTCCCCCGTTCGGAGGAAACCGCTGTTAAAGTGAATGACATGTAGCCTAATGCCTAATGCGTGGCACCTATTAACTCGCTAAATAAATAACTTAACAATTACTGTAGCCTAGTTCCTTCTCATTATGTCAAGAATAAGCAAAGGAGACGCATTATTATCCTTTCAGAGATAAGGCTACCAATAGGCTGTGGCAGAACAACACTAACTGGTAGAAGCGTTATCTGCACTGTAAAATGCAAGTAAAAAGTTTATGTTATGTAAAGAGCTATACCATGGAATACGGAATAACGTCAGCCAACCAGCCACGTTGTGCTAGAAATGCCGTAACAGGTAGCCTAGGCAATTATCTAACAAATGTAACGTTAGCTTACACGGTTTATGTTTATGCACTAAACGTAATTGTAGGGCGGGCTAGATAGCCTACCTATGCATCTTCAAATGTTTCCAAGCCTATGGTTATCCCTATTAGGAATGTACAATAAGCTGTTAATAAAGGTTTTTAATTCGTGAATGATACCGAAAGCCCCTCTAAATGATTGCCAGGCTGGCGTAGCGAAGTGTCAACCTAAAATGAATGCTAGCTGACCAACAAGCGAGTAGCCTATGGGAATAAAAACAATGTAGTTTGCGCTGTAGAAACGACTGTGAGAAGTGCTCAAATGTTGGTCTTAAGAACTTACGCCTACTACTGAGTAGGCGTAAGATCTACGCCCGGTCTTAGCGAAAAGAATGCTTAAGCCTAGATGGTGCAACTGGCGTATCTATCAGGTTGGACTTAGAACGCTGAGTTAGGACCGACGTAGCTTAAGACCGGGCGTAAGCATGTTGGTGCAACCGGCCCCAGGAGTTCTATGGTATCCCAGTCAACATCATACATGAATCTTAGTCATTTAGCTACGG
Source organism: Sardina pilchardus (assembly GCF_963854185.1). Classification (NCBI taxonomy): domain Eukaryota; kingdom Metazoa; phylum Chordata; class Actinopteri; order Clupeiformes; family Clupeidae; genus Sardina; species Sardina pilchardus. The sequence continues at coordinate 13,708,425 of NC_084995.1, forward strand.
TATCCCAGTCAAAAATTTCCATTAAATGTAGTAAATGTAAGTAACTTGCAAAGTCAAAGTTAAGTCTTTAAAGGAGAAGAGGGTGACCCTAGTGTTAAGTGCTACTTAAGTGGTATAGTGAAATGTCACATTTCTGATATGCTTTTCGACTTTTGATTTCCTGTTCTGACATGCTGATATGATTTTTGTGCTTTATTATTATTTAAGCGGATGGTGATAAGAAATGGCTATTTGCTATGCCTGTGGGCTGTTTAGTTGTACACGATGAGAGTGGAAACTATGAGAGCTTTGAGCTGAGATGTTCAGCCTGCTGTGTGTGGGTGAGTTGCTATGTATATCCAATAAACACGTTATCTTGAGCCGACTCAGTGGTCATTTCCTCTCCGTCCGTAGGATCTTCGTAGTCATTCGCGGAAGCTGGTTTCTTGGTTTCTCTTTCTCTGCATTCTCAGCATTCACCGCATTGGATTCAAGAGGGCACTACACGTCTATTTCTCCTTTTTTTGTCGGTGTGTGGGGGTGTGTGCGTGTGTACGTGTGTGTGTGTGTGTGTGTGTGTGTGTGTGTGTGTGAGAGAGAGAGAGCTATGTAAGAGACTCTTCGCATCAAAACTTTTATAACCACCTCAGACAGATATGTGCTAATTTCTTGCTTGAGACAGAAAAAAGAAAGAGAAACGTCTTTGTTTTGTCTGTCACCTCAGCTATGGTTAGTTGTAGAAACTATTACTGATTGCCCTCCATCTGGGTGTTTGCACATCAAATAACACATTGGCCACAGCCAGCAACTGTGTGTTTTAGACACGTTTGTGTGCCTCAGTGCTTTGGTAGTGTTCTTCCACTCCTGTGGAGTAAGACCTAGCGGCCTCTGATGTTATGTGGCTGGGAGGATAGATCCACATGAAAGGGTGGGAGGAGGGGATGACGGTAGCACTTCCTACACCTGCCTTACAGTATAGGTAGCCTACTTGGGCCCATAAACCCTAATGAAGTGGACTGCTCCAACATTGGCTGGGCTACAACAGATCATGTTTAAACAGACACCCCCCAACCACACACGCACATACACACACGCACTTACACACACACACGCGCACGCACGCACACACACACGCGCACACACACACACACACACACACTGTGGTGGTCCACTAGGGGGACTGGCATTTCCGATTACCAAATCCCAGTTTGCCTGGAGTGCTCTTCCCATGTACTGGCACTCCTGCTGCAGCAAAGCTGAGGAAAAAGGATTGGAAGGATTAGACCATTTTCTTGGGTTAGAGGCTCATATGGATCGGGGTCAGAAGGAGCATAAAAACATTCAGAAATAAATAGATCTAGAAGCTGAGTAGCAACGATCAGGTCGTGACAGTCTGTTCTTCCCTTGATCAACATGCATGTGGCAGTAGGAACTACTGGAAGGAGTTTTTGTGCTGTTCAGTAAATCGTTTTTGTGCTGATCTGGACATATGTTTCATTTCATCGATTTGCTAGATAATCCAGTCATGACCCACTTTTAGTGTCTTGGCAGAGACAGACAGATTTTAATTTAAAATGTATTAGGCATTACATTTCTCAGAATTTATGATACCATGCACCCTAATGAGGTTTCCTGTGAGGGCCTGTGACTTAAAAATAGCCTCACAACATCACAGCCCCTGCTAGCAGTGAAATGTGCGAGCCAGGCCCGCTTTGAGTGTTTGTTGCCATAAATCCTCCATTTTCATTTTGTCTGACCACAGGCAAAGTCCAAGTACCAATATTTGGGGGACCAATATTTGAACATGCTTTAAAAGAAACAAAAAAAAAATCCCCTCAAGACAAATTTGCTTCTCTTCAAGGTTGGATCTTTCTTCATCATTTCATTGTAAGATTAAGATGAGTTGCCAAAGGATGATACCTCTATGTAATCAGCTTTACCCGGGGGGCCAATACATGTACAATTGCAGCAGGCTATTCATCAATGTACATGACTTGACTCTTTTGTTCTTGCACACCATCTAGTGGTTACTTACTGAACTGCTGTTCAGAGGTACGTAGTGATCAAGTGACTCTGATTAATGGTGTTTCAGTGGTGCTGTGCAGTATGACGCTACTTTCTCTCAGATTAAGGAACAGTAATGACAAAGCTCAAAGTTAATCAAATTTCTTAGATATCAGACCGTATGCCGTCCTTACATCCTTGTGGATTTTCAATGAAACTAATCATGTGTACCAAGTCCCCCTGGAAGCCTCCCTGATCTTCTCTTCCTTAATCTCTTCAGGTAGCCAATCCCTTCTTGCACCCGTGTGCAAATCCTCCAGATATTCCTATTCCTACAAAAGGATTCATGAACAGATAGTCCCATATTCTCTCCAAATTCACAAGCATGATATTTAGGTCCACTAAATAATGCCCATTCTGACATAAGGGCCTCATCTCTTTAAGTTTCCAGACGGTGCACAACATAACCGCATCATTCCTCAACATGCTTCCCCCACTCACATCCCCCTGCCTCTCTCTATCTCCTCAGATTTTGGTTGTACACTGAATTAAGCAGCTGACGGTAGTCAAGGGAGGAAATTTGGCAAGTGATTTCGGTGTTTGACAGCCTCCCAGACAATCCTCCTCACGCTCACAGATTCAGTTTCATCACCAGGATCAGTCTGCCTTCTGGCTCCTGCTGAGCTGTGGCGTCGGCGACCTAAACACTCAGAACTTTGCAGTGTTTCTTTTTTTTATGTCTGAAATTCAAAGGGAATTTTATTGTGAGTCTACAGATTGCTTTAATGGTGAGAGAAGCTGCATACGTGTGGCGGCGGGCATACAAACGTAATCAGAACATATTTTGTGGAATAACTTTAGTTATTTTACCAGACAGAAATCGAAGTCCTTGAAATAGTCCTTGAAATATGCTGTTTGTTTCATGTTCTTGAAGCCCCTCTATTTTCACATCTATATACTAACATATTCCACAGATTAAGATTTCACATAAGCTTTTGCTGTTGGCATCCACTTAATCATACGGAAAAAAACTGCTAATGCCCTCTTTGTTGAATTAAGTAGCTTGATAATCACCAGCAAGTAAGTGGGTGATGCATCTGTTTTCCATTTTTTATTAAAAAAATAAACTTAATATACATAAAAATGTGTGTAGAAAACACAAAGACCCTCCATACATACACCAAAACGTGTGACATCAAAGATGTGTGACATCTGTCCTGATGTGTTTTACAGTTCATTTGACTTCACAGCATGACACCTTTTCAAAATGCAAAAGCCTTCACATGAACCAAAGTATCAAGTATCAAAACCTCCATCAGCCGTTGTCCTTGCACGGAGATTTCAGAGCACATTTGCAAGACAGCTGTACAATCACGGACAATCACCGACGCTCCCAGCACAACACTGCCGCAACACACACCTCAAGGCGAGAGCTGACCTGCACGTGATACAAATGCAACGCAATGTCTTAAAGGCAAATAAACAGATGAAAACGATACACTATAGTGAACGCAATCGCACGCATATTGTGTGTGTGTGTGTCTGTGTGTGTGTGTGTGTGTGTGTGTGTGTGTGTGTGTGTGTGTGTTCAGAGTCACTGCTAAAGTCAACCATGAGCCGAGGCAGGGGAGGGTCTGCCGTGCGCACCTAGGCCTTGTCCTTGGCTATGTACATATCCGCCAGTTTTTTGAACTGCGGGCCCCAGCTGCTGAGGTACTCGTAGTCGTGGTCGCCCTCGGCGAGGCTGGAGCCCAGGGAGCTGAGGGACTCGGCGGCGGAGCCGGTGCCCTCGTAGGCGTACGTGGCCAGGGAGTCGTACGGCGGGGCCGACGGGTCGCTGTCGTTCTCCTGCAGCCGGCAGTTGATGAAGTCTCGGGCGTCGGCGCAGTCCGGCGTGGGGGACGGCCGGTGGTAGGGGAACAGGATCTCGGGGATGATGTCCCGCCGCTGCTTGTTGCTCTCCACGGCCTCCGGGTGGCGCAGCGTGCCGATGTCGAAGGCCTGCGTGTCCTCCTCGCCGCCGCCCTCGTCGTTGTAGCTGACCACGTTGTCGCGCACGTCCTCCTTGGAGATGATCAGCGGCTCCTTTCTTCTCTGCCTCTTCAGAGCCGAGAACAGCACCACGATCACTGTGGGGCGTCAGACACAGGATGATCAGTAAATAACGGATAGAACGTCACATTTCAACGTTCCTTTTTCCAAAAAAGAAGGTGGGTATTCGAGTACGTAATAGTGGAGTGAGTGGGTCTGGGTTGCCCATCTGTCTGTGATTTTTGCCTCATGGGCATCTTGAAACTGGCATGAGAAAACAATGTACTGTATCCACAACAATTATAAATTACATTTACACATTTACAACGCAGACTAAGCAGGCAATTGGACTAATTGCCTTTTGTGTATCAATAAGCAGCACTATACAGAACTAGTGTAATAAGTACAAGGAAAGCAGCAGCTGCCAGATGCCATTAGAATAGACCTCTGAAGTTTGCCTACAAACAAACTGTCATCTTTACCCATATAAGGACATTATTGAGGGGCAGGGGGGCTCTCTAGGGGCTCTCTGTCATTGCTGGGCCCTCAGAATCGTCCTACCCCCCATTTGGTCGGTATACCGTACCCTTCATTATATGGAAATGATTTTTTTTGTCAGGGAAAGTCAGAGAAAAGTCATGGAATTTTACATTTCGCTTAAAGTGGGAGTCCTGTATAGAGATGGACATAGCATACTGTACAGTCAATGGTGTGGCTTGTGTAGAGATGGGCATACAGTAGCATACAGTCAGTGGTGTGGCCTGTATGGGCATAGCATACAGTCAGTGGTGTGGCCTGTATAGAGATGGGCATAGCATACAGTCAGTGGTGTGGCTATGGGCATAGCATACAGTCAGTGGTGTGGCCTGTATAGAGATGGGCATAGCACACAGTCAGTGGTGTGGCCTGTATAGAGATGTACAGTAGCATACAGTCAGTGGTGTGGCCTGTATAGAGATGGGCATACAGTAGCATACAGTCAGTGGTGTGGCCTGTATAGAGATGGGCATACAGTAGCATACAGTCAGTGGTGTGGCCTGTATAGAGATGGGCATAGCACACAGTCAGTGGTGTGGCCTGTATAGAGATGGGCATACAGTAGCATACAGTCAATGATATGGCCTGTATAGAGATGCATAGCATAGTCAGTGGTGTGGCCTGTGGGCCCCTGCACTCACTGAGGAGGAGGATGACGCAGAGCAAGATGGCCACCAGCGCCCCTGTGCTCAGGCCGGCCGACAGGAGAAGCGCCTCCACGCTGCACGAGCGCAGGTTTCCGCCGCCGTCGCAGCCGCACACGCGGATGGTCAGCGTGCTGGTGCTGCTCTGCACGGGGAAGTCGTTGTCCGAGATGACCACGGGCAGGTAGTAGGCGCTCACTTCGTGCCGATTGAACCCGCTCCGCCGGGTCAGGATCCGGGCGGTGTTATCTGATGGACGACGGGAAGCATGCGGTGTGAGATTAAAAGGATCTTTTCAGCAATTCATTAATCCCAACGTCTGATTGAATTCATAATTCAAAAGATTGTGGAAATTCAAACCATAAGGAAACACTTAAAAGGACATACAGTATATGAATGTATATTCAAATGTATGTTTGTATATTTCTTAGTAACATGAACATTTGATATGATGTGACGTGATGTGTCATTTACCTTCATTATCAAGTATTGTAAAATTGGGATTGTTGGAACTTAAACTGAACACGAATTTGTGTCCAAAAAGAGGCTCATCTGTGTCTGTGGCACTGATAGTCTGTATAAGCTACAACAAAAGAGAGACATCATGTTGAATATGTATGCAAATGTCATTAACATCCTCCACCCAACTAATCAGGGAATAAATGAATTTCACTGTACCTGGCCAGCTTTGACATTTTCACAAACAAATGTCTCATAATACATGGCGAATTCCGGGGCGTTGTCGTTGACATCCAGGACCTTGATGAGAACAGGCACTCGGCTCATCTGATGTGGGTTATCTGAAAGTTCAGCACACAGAGACTAGTCAGTCGTCCACCCATTCCTGATCGTCTGCTATTGGGATATTTGAAAAACACCAAAGAAGTTGTTTCGACTCGTGTTAACATTTCTGGATGTTGGCTGAGACGCATGCATTTCACATGCCATTACCCTCTGCAACCCCACATTTATTTCAATTTGCTGCTCCCCTCCTCGCTCCTGTTCCTGGAGCAGTTCAGTGAGTAGCGCGAGTGAAAAAAACTCACTTATTTCAGTGGCAAGCACTGAGATATTGTGCCATTTCGACAGCTCCCGGTCCAATGGCTGCAGGGTTGTAATTGATCCATCAATTGGGTCTATGTAGAAGAGTTTGTCCCGATTTGTATGGTGGTCAATGGAGTACCTGTTTAAAAGACCGAACATATGCACTGTGATTTCCTTCATCACTCTGTAGGCTGTAAATGTGTGAGGCTGCTTCAAGAAAAGTGACCTTTCATGCCGCAATGAGGAGGTTTAATCACGGAAAACTCAACTCACTCCCATCAGAAGTACTACAGTCAGCTGTAGACAGGGGGCACTCTAGCTACACGTGAATATTTGTGTTTTACTGTTGTGGCTTCTTATGCCCTAAAAAGCCTTTATGCCAGTGTTGGTTTAATTAAGAAAATTGAATTTGCAAGGCAAGGTGTTACCAATAAAGTGGAGTAATTTGTTAGTTCCATCTAGGCAGTAACCTTGAGCTATTTGGTGAGCTCTACTGTTAAGGAAATTGCTGAACTTTTAGGTTTGTTACAAACTCATTATGTTCTGTGCTGTACTGTTTAGCTGAGCCCACGGAATTGCACTTAGTTTATTTAATTCTGGAGGTCTAATCTTTCTTTTTTCAGTTTAATTTTAGTTACAGGTGGGAGGTGAAAAAAATATCTGCTTTAAAAACTGCTTAATGCCTTCAGTACAAAGTAGGCTATTTCTCATCTGAAATAAGCATGGGATATATTGCATATGCCCAAATAGTTATTGTCTCCCCATTCTGAATAGGCTATAGTCAAATAAAGCTCTGGACAAGAATATTATTTACAAGATAAAACTGCTAAGATGAAATCTGAGCCGAGCTCTATTTATAGATGCTATCTGTCATGCTGTTTATGTGGTAGATGTTCTCAAAGGAAGATTTTATGTTTGTGTCTTGCATTGTACATAATTTCTCATAATGCCACAATGTAATGGATCGTGAAAGCAATATGTGTCATTTTTTCATTAGTGATGATTGCTGCCGTGACTGTATCTACCCAAGTAGATAGATGTATGGCTTTTTTCTATCTTTCTTTTGTTGGGAGTATTCTAACGTGTTGTTCCATTGGCTGGCAGAATTACTTTATGGCTGTGCTGTTAGAACACTATAGAGGCTAAGGACATTATAGAAGTGTGTATGTTTCTCTATACTATGTGTGTGTGTGTGTGTGTGTGTGTGTGTGTGTGTGTGTGTGTGTGTCTGGGGGGGTTGTTATCTTGTCTGTATGTTGTAGGTCTCTAAGCTCTCTCCAGTCTCTTCACTGGCTGGCCACTCACCTCACTGGGTGGTGAGGACTGTCGGGGTCCCAGGCGGTGACCTTCCCGATGGCGTTGCCTCTGGCGGTGTCCTCCCGCACCTCCACGACATACGGCGACACGCTGAACACCGGCGGCTCGTCCACGTCCTGGGCCGTGATCTTAACGGTGGCCGTGTCCCTGAAGGGCCCGAGCGAGGAGTAGCGCGTGTCCAGCTTAGTGTTGTTCACCTCCACCTTCACCGTGTACACCCTCTGCCGCTCATAGTCCAGTTTCTGAAGGGACAGGACAGCAGACTATCAGGCAAACTCCACAATGCAATACAATATCACTTTGATGAAGGTGTCTATGGGAATACAATACAATACAACCTCAACAATACTGATGAAGGTGTCTATGGGAACACAATACAATACAACCTCAACAATCCTGATGAAGGTGTCTATGGGAACACAATACAATACAACCTCAACAATACTGATGAAGGTGTCTATGGGAATACAATACAATACAACCTCAACAATACTGATGAAGGTGTCTATGGGAATACAATACAATACAACCTCAACAATACTGATGAAGGTGTCTATGGGAATACAATACAATACAACCTCAACAATACTGATGAAGGTGTCTATGGGAATACAATACAATACAACCTCAACAATACTGATGAAGGTGTCTATGGGAATACAATACAATACAACCTCAACAATACTGATGAAGGTGTCTATGGGAACACAATACAATACAACCTCAACAATACTGATGAAGGTGTCTATGGGAATACAATACAATACAACCTCAACAATACTGATGAAGGTGTCTATGGGAACACAATACAATACAACCTCAACAATACTGATGAAGGTGTCTATGGGAATACAATACAATACAACCTCAACAATACTGATGAAGGTGTCTATGGGAACACAATACAATACAACCTCAACAATACTGATTAAGGTGTGTATGGCAACACAATACAATACAACCTCAACAATACTGATTAAGGTGTGTATGGCAACACAACACAATACAACCTCAATACTGATTAAGCTGTCTATGGCTATGGGCACACAACACAATCCATCCTCAATGCTGACTGTATTGTCTTTGTGGACTTGTATGATATAAGGAGTATACAGTATACGTGATGTACATACAATGTGCAATGTGGTAGTTTTTGCACAGTATGTTTGATGAAACTAGCACATATGAAAGCAATTGTTATTGTTTCAGTTTGTGATACTCTGTTTCATTTTTATATGATCTATCTCAGTTCACGGTGACTTTGAAACCTAAATGGTTGGCTGGCATTGATTCAGCCTTGTATAGTCCACAAAAAGTGTAACTCATATCTGGATACGTGATACTGGGTTTGCTTTTTGTAGGAATGTATCACTTGGGCTGATGGATACTCTGTTTACATAGTGGCCAGGTACCTGTTGATAATGCATCATGATGAGCAATATGGGTGCAGTTGCCAGCTCACCTTTTTCACCACGATGATCCCCTCCTGAGTCATTTTGTCCGTGAGGATACTGAAGAACTCCCTCCCATCCCCATCTATAATGCTGTACTCCATCTCAGCGTTCTCTCCTGCGTCGCCGTCTTTGGCTTTTATCGGCCCCACCGTGGAGCCTACCTCGGTTGATTCCGGAATGCTGAGATGGTAAGAACCTTCAAACAAAGAACCAAAAAAAGTGTGAGTAGCCACGTTTACATTTTGAATCCAATTTGAAACGGAATAAGGTCTCAATTGGAATCAAAATTCTCATATAAACCCCTCAATCGGAACAAAAATGCCTGATCCGATCAGAATAATTAATCAGAATGAAAGATGAACATCGGAGTGCCTGCTGTATCTTCCCAAGAAGTAAGCAACCAGTCAAATATTCGAAAGTGCTTGAGAGCACATGATTGAAATAGAACGTACCCCATGTAAACAGACACTACACATTTTTCAATCAGAATTGCAATCGTTTAATCGGAATGACAAAAAAAAAACTGTCCATGTAAACATGGCTGCTGAGTGAGGCTGCTTATTGTCTGGTTGCTAGTTATGGTGTGCATAGTGTAAATACTCATAGGTACTGTAAGCATGCTACTCTACTTACTGGATGAGAATCTTGGTGGACTGTCATTGACATCGGACAGAGTGATGTTGACTGTGGTGGACCCAGAGAGGCCTCCCATCTGCCCTGCCATATCTTTGGCCTGGATGACCACCTGGTACTTCTCCCTTACCTCCCGGTCCATATTGGGTAAAGCTATTTTGATCCACCCTAATTAAATGATTACATGCAAAATACAAAATTAGTACACCAGAAAAACACCAGCATGGTTGCCATATTCTGTATGTGCTAAGTGACCTAACACAAGAATGCAGTTTCAACATTAAATCCAGAGAGAAAAAAACCGAATGTGCTCGAGAAGGATTAGCATAATATAAATAAGATGCAACACATTATCTACTCCATCTAGCTAGCTCCATACAGTCTGAGGTGGCACACACTAGCTCCCTAGCGAGTCTTTGGAGAGTCCCACTGATCGTCAGAAGCTCGGGGCTCGGGTGGGATGAGAAACGTCACTGTCAGATCTGCGCTCTGGCTCATGCCTCCTTGTCAGCACGGCGAGGGCCTGGGGGACACGTGTCAGCTGCGGGCCCGTCTGGCTCCATATGTCCTGCACACCCACCTGAGTCTGGCTCCACGGAGAAGTAGGGCTGACCTTGGAGGATGCTGTACACCAGCTTGGCACTGTTGCCGTAGGAGGAGTCGTCCGCGTCTGTGGCGGTGACTTGGATGACTGGCGTACCTGGAGATTTTTTAAGGCAAACAAGTGAAATGAAATTAGCAGCTTATTCATTGTGTCCCTCTTTAGACCGTCTAACAGTGTAAACACACACCACCATGACTCTGTAAACCAGCAGCTTATTCATTTGTATTCTTCTCTCTTGAGTTCATCTCACAGTGTAAACACACACCACCATGGCTCTGCCACAGACCAGGCTGGAGTGGAATGCACCAAACAAGTGAGGCTTCAACAAGACAATGTAAAAAATCACTTCACGATTAGTCCGTACAATTCTAGAGGGTTTAGGCTACTAGTTGTAAATGGTAAATAATGGCAACAAAGACTGAAGTTTGATGGGAGTAAAGTAAGCATGTATGGAGGAGTGTGTGAATGTACAGTGAGTGTGTGAGTGTTGAGAGTAGATGCTTGTGTCAGAGTGTTGGTATCTGTGTGTGTGAGAGTGTGTGAGTGTGTGTGTGTGTGTGTGTGTGTGTGTGTGTGTGTGTGTGTGTGTGTGTGTGTGTGTGTGAGCGTGTGTTTTGTGTTTGTGTTTGTGTGTATGTTGATGTCTGAGGGGGTGTAAGTGTGTCTTTGGGCCTAGATGGCCCACTCCTGCCCCAGGTGTGAGTAATTATAATGAACCACCTCACAGCTTCACCTCACACAAGCGGTCATCACAACTACATGCAACCGCTTGGCAAGAGAGATGAAATAGAACATCCAAAAAACATCTTCTGTAACGTTATACGCAGAGCCCAGGAGGTGTCATAGCAAGACTGTTGCATGTTGATGTCATTTTATTAATCAATGTCCTCATTTTACTAAATCATACACTTGTTTTACTATTGTGTGCACATCTTACTAAATTATGCTCTCATTCAAATCTAATTGTGTGGTCATTTTAATTATTTAATTATCACATTTTGTTCACAGGAACTGGTAGAGGCAGCCCAATGGACTGTTCTGTGCAGTTAGTGCGCTTGGCTGTCCACACATTAGACATTCCCCTTGATCAATACATCAGAAATGAAACATTGTGAGACTTAAAAGACAAAGTGATTTTTACAGATTAAAAGAGATGGATTGCAATAGCCAATCTCTGTTTTGCACTTTGTAGACAGTCCCTATGCACTCCTCCTTACAGCTAGCTGCACACAATGTTGAGCCATTACTCCATTTTGTGAATATATAGTTTTTAGCTTGGTGTCTACTGTAGCCTACTGTGTCTAGATTGGCTTCTGACTTAATGATCAAGGGGAACCTTATATGTGGGGAGTACAGTGGCCCAAGTCAGCCTGTTGTGCTGGCCTAGTATCTGAATGAAACACACAATAAAAACGTACTGTAACCGAGCATATGGTTTCAGAAAAGGAGTACATGATTTAGTAGAATGAGCACAGGTTTTCAGAATTCAGTTTTGTAAAACATTCTCTTGATACCAAACAATGAATACATCTCACAATGACACCTCCAGGGCTCCTAAGACATGTCGGTGCATCATGAGGAAGTTCGGGCCAGCATGTTGCTATTCAAGGACAAAGTCTGGAAGAAAAATAAACAGCCATCATAGTGAAGAACATAATTAGTTTCTCTCCTAGGTGAGCGCACACAGAGACGCCTGGCACCGTGTTCAGAGTTGAGCTTGAGCAGTCGGAGTTATCTTTATTATATTGCCAGGAAACAGCATGAGACTTTTTAAATATGCATGGGGTATCTATCATCAGTATTTTTAGTCATGCCACCATGTGACAGACTTGGAAGCCAGCGCTTTTAGCCTCTCCCCTATGATTTTGTCTGATTGTCATGATTGATGAGCTTGGAATTAGAATGAGATGTAAAATAGAGAGCAAAATGTGACGGGGGTTCCAGAAAGACAGAGCCTCCGAGCACGAGTGTGTGAATGTTCTAGAAGCAGGGTGCTTTTTTTGAGTGCTTGCGCAAATGGAAAATAAATATTCATCCATAAATGCGCGCCTATTATGCAGGGTAGGCAGAGCAGCAGAGGAGGTAACAGCGTTCAGATGACTGTGATTTTGTTCTCGTTCATTTTTCATCCAGAGAGCCACTCAGACAAACCCGTGCAACTGCGAGGCTGCTGCGGCACATGATTTGGATAGGCTGTATAGTCCACTGGAAATACCTCTGGTTAAACACGGATGGAAAACTCACTAGAGTGAGGAGCCGCATCGGTTCCCCACGCACAGACAGGTGAACAGGCTACAAACGCTGTCTCCCTGTCCTATTTATAGTCGGTAGCTCTAGGATCAGATTTTGCCAATGCTCTCGTCAGAACCTCTTGTTGAGGTTTCTTCTCTTCTTCTCCTTCGGGCCATCATGGGGAACACTAATGAGCTGGGCTAAAATTTGCCTGGCTCCAAAAAATAGCACAATTACCAAAACACCTAGTCCAGTGCCTGCATCAAACAAAGCACCTACACTGGCACATTGACAAAGTGCTCCCACCCCCCCTCCCCCACACACGTCTTTTGTAGATGTTCCTGAACTGTGCTATGTCTATAGACCACAAAAAGAAATCAATCAGAACCCAATTTTGAAGCAGTTGAAGTTATTGTGCTATTCTGCAGTGCACCTGGTTATAGGCGCAGGGGCACAAATCTATTTTTGTTTAAGATCTTCCGAGGATTCATCACTTGCAGAGACAAGTCTATATTATTACAAAATATTGCTGATATATCTCACATGTTATTATTTCAATTTTGCTTGGTCAAAGCTTCAGGTATGGAGCTTCAAGGTTCACACAGATGAAATTTGTGCTTTTCTCCTTCTCCTGGGCTCAGACTAGCATACAAAGGAAAGCTGTCTCCATCCATATAAGTAAAATATCAGGGAGCAATAATCCACAACAGTGGCAGGACACTGACCTGAAATAACCAGCAGAATGAACGCTGGTGTGAAAGCAGCACGCCCTACAGTTCTCTGCACGTCTCCCTTTAACACCCCCCTCACGCTTCACAAGGCCTGTCAAAAAATGAAAATCTCAAAGCCAAAACCATGAAACTAGGGTTGACCTTGCTGAGCCTCTGGTGGCAGCCAAAAATGGTTCCTGTTCACAGCCCAAAACAATGCCATCGTAAAGACGGAAAGATAAAGAGAAAAAGACGCACTTACCGACGGCCGTCATCTCAGGGACGCTGGCCGTGTAGGTGGCCTTGGCAAACTTTGGCTCATTGTCATTGATATCATGGATTTTGATAATGAATTCGGTCTGCGGCTCCAGAGGCCGGTTTGTCCTTGTGTTGACAGCTGTAACTTGCAGCGTGTAATTGGCCTTTTCTTCCCTGTCCAACTTCCTGATGGCGTGGAGATCACCCGTTTTTTCATCTATCTGAAATACAGTCCCCGCTCCTTCTCCGGTGAGGACGTAGCGCACGGTGCCATCAAGTCTGTCCATGTTGGACTGGAGCTGGGTAGAGAAGGCATGCGTTGGTGAGTGAATACCAGAACATTTGCTTGGCAAGAAACTTAGTACTCAAGTGGACAGGGCGTAGCAATTACTTTAAAAAGTGAAGCTCATGATTCAACCGTGAGTAGAGTCTAGGAGGAGGCAAGAGGAGTGATTCAGCTAGTTATAGGCTACCCCAAACCATGTTTGTGTCTACAGATTAGCATGCTGCTATGCATAAATGTAACTGCTAATTGTCTCCAAAAATGTCTGATCAAATTATATAATTGGGTGTACACTACGACATCATTGTGATTTAGGAGTGAAATTATGTGATTAGTTATACAATAATGTATTATGACTACTTTATAAACTTTATAAATGTGTTTATAACATGCTGAGTTTAAGAAAGGTTTCCAGTAAACCTTTAGACAAAGCTAATTTAAAGCTTAGTTTATTTACATGAGGTGCTCTGGTAAAATAATTATTTTCATGAACTGATTGAGTGTTTTCGACAATATTTTCATCCTTTTAAATTTGTGGACAAGGTGCACAGGTGCATAAACATTTTTTTTTAATTTGATGTCTTCCTACAATATTTGAATCCATTTTTGTTTGGTAATATTGCTGTTGAATGTGAATATGACCTAAAATGATGCATGATTTATTACCCTCGAAGCTGTGCAGATACCGAATAATATGCTTCCTGACTTTAAACATCAGGGTGGCTGTCATGTTAGCTGGAAATTGGCTGGAAATTGTGTGCCACTGAAATGTTGACAACATTTGCCAAGAGAGAAAACTAATTTTGGAAATACTTACACACACCATCTGAGACTTGACATAGACTTTGTGGATATTACACACTGACAACTTGATGAATTAACTTAAATGATAACTCCAACCCCTGACAAAACCCCAGAAAATGATTGCAAAGAAGCAGAGAACTCCCCAATGCAAAGTTGCAACCCAACCCAACCTGGACAGAATTGAGCTCTCCCCACCTCTGCTGTATTAGCCTGCTGACACCGCCTGTCTACGTACTTCCACTCAATATCTTTTCCTCACAGTACTCCGTCTGGAATAGCTTGATCTGCCCTCGTTTACTCCAGCAACAGCACCTCCGACCAACCAGCAAACAAAGGGCGTTCCTGAGAGCGATTACATTCAAGTGGCAAGCCTATCGTTATCGTTGTGTCCCCCGTGGTCAACATTCGTCATTACCAAACGTTAGTGATTGAACTCTAATGAATTCAAACTTCAGACAACGTCCACCCACCAGGAAATAAACGTTCGCCAATGGATCTAGGCCAGACTCTCTGCGAAGTCTGGAGTTTGGTCTCCAGCCCACCGCTGTATATCTCTCCGAGCAGTATGTCACAGCATGCACGGGTCCTTTGGTGTTGGGAGAGCAGCAGAGAGTGGAGCTGCTGTCATATACCTCAGTGTCATCAACATCATCTCTGAAGAGTGATGCATGGTGTCTTAACATCACGTGAAAAGCCCCATCTCGCCTCTTTACATGTCAGTATAGGAGGCGTCAAGACATGACACCAAAGTAGCATATTGTGTGATGCCTCAATAATTGCCCTATTTTAAAGAGAAACACAACACGCGACACACATTTTGTCACACATCTTGGTGGGTGTGATTTCGATTGGTTTCCAGCTCTTGTCAACAGTTTCTAAACAAGCCAATTAACAAAATGAAAGTAGTCTATCCAATTCATTAGACATCCTGAGTGGTTGAGGGTGAACAATGATTAATTCATGACAGGTAAGACTTGGAGTCTCATTCATCAAATGCGTATGGCATCTCACTGTATCAGAGACATTCTGAAAGGTATTAACTGAAATAGAGTAACTCATACTGTATATCACAAACCGTAGACCTGGGACCGTCATCGTGATGAATTAATATCGGAAAACATTGTTTGTAAAGGAAGCCTTGACTCAAAGCACGGAAACTGTGCACCGACTGAGAATGCTGAGGGAGAGGATGATATTAAGATGCAGTCTGACCACACAGGCCTGACATCCATTTCTGCCGGCTCTGGCCACCTGGTCCTGGGAATGTTAATGCTTGTCAAAACCGGTATTCTCCGCTTGCCTCCCTGCCTGCCTCGCCGCTCCACTCCTATCAACTCTTTCTCCGTATCCCTCTCTGCTTATCACTCTTTGAAAATACTTAAGCCTCAGTGACTGTGTAATTCATATTTGCTCTGCTTTGCATCCCTTTGATGATACCATAGAGTATAGGGAGATGGGAGACCAAATCGAAAATAGGATGTCAAACCTTCTCATGCTGAACCGAGCCATATGTCTAACCCCCACAGTTCAGGAGAAAAGTCAAGGCGTTGATTTGGGTGGGACTATGCGACACTACAGGAATCCTACATTGCTATGACCTTGGAACAAACCAGGTGTTATTTAGTGGATCTATTGTAAGAGAGCTTTCCAAAAACAACGATGGCAGATGTTATTTAGTTGATATGTAGTCTGAGAGCTCTAGAAACAATGACGCCAGTATTCGCACCAGTTCAGCTGTAAAAGCAACCATTACATTTGTTCACCTTTATGTTATTATTTCACTTCAGTTTCTTCCCTGCATGCTAAAAGCTGCTCCACTATTGAATTGGTTTACACATCTCAGGTAGCGCAAGGCACCATCCCTTTATAATAGTTTATCGGCCTCCTCTTTAGTACATTCATGTTAAATAAAAGAGGCCATGACTTGTGCTATCTGTGTCTCATCTGAGTTGTTACTTACACTGCACTCACTAACATGCATATGCCCCCCTTGTGTATTACATGTGTGCTCCACATTAGATCATGCCCAAGGATAATGCATGCGATGTATAGGCTACATAACCACAACAGAGTGCATTCAGTCCACACAGCACACACCACATACAGTACATACACACTCCACATATCTTCTCAATGAAAGACCCACACACCTCACACTCGAGTCTCACCTTGCCAACATATTGGTATTCATTTGCCGTGTACTCCTCCATCAAGTAGAACTGGTTCCACATCCAGCCTCTCTTGGACCTGTGCAGTACTGCCCCGCCTCTGACCGCCCCAGCGGTCAGCTTCCTGTTCGCCCCGCCGCCGTTGCCGCCGCCAGAGCGAGGCATGGGCCGCGCCGGACTGCTCAGGTGGGAGATGAGGAGCAGGGAGAGCAGAGGGAGGAAGCGATTCATCATCATTACATCGATCAATCCACCGGAGAGAGAGAGAGAGAGAGAGAGAGAGAGAGAGAGAGAGAGAGAGAGATATCCGCGCGTCCGTCCGTCCGTCCGTTGTGGCCTCGCTGGATAATCTAATGAGGGCGAGGCTGCTCGCAGGGAGAGGCCGGAAACAGAGGAGGGGTGGTGGGCAGCACGGGGGAATCTGACATCGTAGTCCACGCTTTGATCTCCCCCCTCGAACCTCTGCAGAGGAAATCAGAGTGGAGAAACATGAACTCCCGGTGAAGGGGAACAGTTGCTTGTCAAGATCTATCAGCCACACAGATCCAGCGATTAGTGGACTCTCACTGGCCACACAGATCCAGCGATTACTGGCCTCTAGCAGGCCAGACTACGGTGGGGAGTTGAGAGAGCAGGCACTCTTGAAAGGCATTTCTCACCTATGTTGAATTTCGTCATATTTAACAAACTCTATGAATCCTCTATGATTGAATCCTCTATGATTAACAGTAGCCCTTCCTCACATGGGCTGAGATGTAACAGCCTGTCAAAAGAGTACAGATGTTGAGTTCTGCCTTGATTGATGCAGATGGCTGATCTTAAAACTCCCAGTGAGTCCTCATCCAGTGGCATATGGAGAACAAAATAATATTCAAATTTTATAACTATAAAATGTGTCTTTTAACTCCATGGAGTTTTACTCCATATGAATGCTGAAGGCTTACATACAATGCAACAGGTGCCAAATACTATGCAGGCCAGGAGGAGTCATTGCAAGATATTTTTGTGTATTGACAGAATGTGCGGTCATTTTAGTAAATTGTGCGCTCATTTTAGTAAATTGTGCGCTCATTTGACTAGATTCCATGCAAAATGTAGTATACATTGGGCTCTCAATTTGATAAACCGTGTACACATTTGACTAAATTGTATACTATATTGTCCACAATTTATGAAATTGTGCGCTCATTGTGTTCATTTTTCTGGATAAACACCAAAATGATCCCTCTTGCAATGACCCCTCCAGTTCCATAAAATCCTGACGGATGCAAAGGAACACAGAAGGCATCTGCCCACTGTCGTCACTGCTCCCAAGCTGATTTAATAGGTACAACGTCTTAGCACTCAGGTCTTCGTCAAGTGTATCCTGAATGCTGCAGGCTAACACCAAAATGAGAGTAGAGATGCTGGTGACCTGTGTCTTTTGAGTCCATCCAATCAACTCGCCCATTCTGTTCTCCAAATGATTCAGACATAGACCACCCCTGAGCTATACTGTACCATAAAGGCCACTACTTTAAATGTATCTGTGTAATGTCCACACAAACTGTCTGGCACGGCTTAAGCATCAGACATGTATTTGTATGGAAGAGATTCAAAACATGTTGGAATTATCATGTCTGTTCACCACATCTCTCTCTGACCTTTGATCCATCTCTTACCCATTCCCAGAGCCTTAATTAAGCTTCACACCCAGCAACACTGCCTGGAACAAATTCAATGTGCATAAACACAGATTTAATCAGAGATGTAAATAAACTCTCGACTTCTCTATGTGATATGTCTGGGGGGTGAAGCTACATTGTGAGTGTGATGACGTGTTAAGCACTGCTGCCGCAATCCCAGCATACAGTATGTTAAATATGTTGGAAAAAGCCCACCAGGCTCATCGTCATTTTTTATCTTATCCATTTTTCGTAGAGCTATGAAATACAGGCCTAAAACATAATGCTGCATACTGAATGCTTTATAATGCTATTATTTGATTTGTTTGTCAGCATTCATTTCCTTAACTGCAGTTTCATCACCTTGCATGACTCATCTTGCTGCTTCCAGTACCTTACAACGTTTTATATTAAGAAAGTAGGGAAATCTGGGAGATTTGAAAACTCGGTTCAAATTTGGATGTCCTGATAGATAGAATGTTTAAAAGCCGCCTGATAAACAGTGATTATCAACGACTTCTATAGAGTGCTGCAAGTAGAGCAAAGTTCTGTCTTTCTATTATCTCACATGGGGAAAACAACAGCATGTTATGTAGGCCTACCACAGTGAAGACAGGATACTGAGATATTACTTAAAGAGATACATCATGTGGAGTTTATTTTTTCGTAGCCATATAATGAGCGGGATAATGTATGGAACGGCGGTCATTATCGGGGAAATAAGTCCCTTCAGGACGAAACAAGACTTATTTTCCCGATAATGACCGGCGTTCCATGGCCTACATTACCCCTTACTATAGTACATCCCCACTGCTTGAGGCTCTGAGGCAGCCATGTCTCCCTGTTTGGTACCACATCAGAGAACTGAAATGCAGATCATTATTATTATGTGTTCAAAGTTAGGCAAATATGCACCTATTACCATTGCTTTTAAATAATATGCCTAGTGCTTAATAGTGTTGTTGACATCATTGTTAATTCAGCATCATGCCTCCAGGCTGCAGAGAGTCAACTCTCTATTGTAACAATTAATCCAGTTTGATTGTTATTATGATTGAACGTTTCAATTATCATTTCAAGCCTTTCCAGGAATGTCATTAGCATAGTGGATATTAATCCAGGATGCATGGTGCATAGCAAGCAGAACTGCACACTGGAAATACCTGACAGCTAATGAATTTCTGATGGCAAGAAGTCAGCGAGTTTAGTGTGTAGTGCGAAACCACAGACTCACTTAGCCTGCTTGAGACAAATTGAGTATGACACTGAAAGTTCTGCTTTTCATCCCTGAATACCTGTTCTTAAGGTTATTCTAAGTTATAAACAGCTTTAGAGCAGATTTTTTAAAAAAAACATTACTTAACTACATATTTGACATTCTTTTTTGAAACCATGAGCCATTTAAAAACCTTAGTCATTACAAGTCTACTGAGTGACAGGGCCCTAATTTAAAAGGCTGAAGTCTAACTAAAGCTAATTTAACAATGAGGCAAAATCTAATGGTATAATTTTCATGCCCTGGCCAAGGTCCTGTGCTCAAACATTGGTTAGTCAACTGAATGCTCCCACACACACACATCACACAATGGCTTTAGTTCATGCACATGACATTGAGTGATTTTGCTCTTTAATTCAAATTAGGGCCCAACGTCTAACTGATACAAATCTGAGGGGAAAAAAAAACCCAAAACTCAAACACTCCAGGGACACATTGAGCACATTGTGAAACAGCCCACCCCCTACACTCCCCCCAAAGCCGTTAGACGTGCCCACGCACTGTGCGTCAGGTGTCTGCCCAGTAGCCCAACATCATCAGCCGTGAGAAAGGTGTTTAATCTGCCTCTGAGCCCACACGTCCGCCTGCCAGCTCCTTCGGCAGAGCGCAGGCGCTTGCGGCATCCCAGCGTCCACTTGGTGGAGCTCAAGAGCTGCGCTGCCGCCTGCTCTGCCCGGCAACCCCCAGCGCCGCCGCCACTGCTACCACGCTCCACCCTCAGCCTCTGTCCATCCATCTCCCCACCTGTCACATAGGATGGCTTTCACAGCTGGCCTCTCCTCTGAAATATTCATGCCATGTCCTCTTTGTTTTGAAACTTTGATACAGATCAGATGCACTGCATGTTGATGGCTCGACCGCAGGAGGCCCTTTGATTCCAGCAGGTTTACAGAATCAAGGCAGTCATTTGAATATAAGATAATTAAACCAAACAGGTTCCAGGGTAGGATCTTTTTTTCTTTTTTTTTCGTTGTTTTCGTTCAAGGGTTTTAATGGCTCAGGTCTTTCCTCTGTACTTGGAAGGAAGGGGCGGTGACATGTTTGGTCTGCTTGAGTTGACTCGAAATTGGAGGAGACATTGACATGATAAACAGTGTTTTGTGAGCCTTTTATAAGAGACTAAATGTCACGAAATGGTGCCATGAGACACAGTCCCCTCCACAGCGCATCCACATAAAGCCTGTTTCTCAGCTCTTTTTTAATTGCAGCTGCCTGTCCTTTGGCCAGCTGTACTGATGGTGTTTAATACTGTGCTCTTCCATTAGTTTCAGCAACAGACATCTATTTAATGTGCTACCCCCTCGGCCCTTTTACAGCAGCTTAAGAGTCTGATATTAATATCACATTACACCACTGCCAAAAATAAATTGATTGTCACTGACTTTTATCTCATTATGGAGCAAATTGCCTTGCTTGAGATCCCACTATTCAGAAGGCAAAGTGTGATTGTGGCCCTGAATGGGGGCACAGGGAGTTTATCTAGTGATTCATCTCCATGTTGAAAGGCAATTATACATATGACACAGGCAGAGGGTGTGTGTGTGTGTGTGTGTGTGTGTGTGTGTGTGTGTGTGTATACTTTAGTTTGTGTAGAACATTACTGCCATAATATGATTACTCATACTTGTAAAACACTCGGACATAGTGCAAAAAACAACATAAGCAGTGGTGATCTTAAAACGGATGCAGTGGTGGCACCAATAAATAATCTGAGGGCGCATTATCTGCTATCTAAGAAGATGACAAAATAGCCGTAAAACCAAGACACATTATAGACAAAGTTGATATACTGACTGATCTGGAAGTTACTAATGGATAACATGATTATCCACGCAGAGGGGATGATGCTTGCAGGGGGAAAAAAAGCAGTGAAGGGCTCTCACCTCAGTGCGCTTTGAGACCGCACCAGACTGTGCTGCTCACTCCTCTAGATGCTGTACTGAGTCTAATCCCACCGTGGGCAGAGGCTTTCTAGCAGAAAGGTGCAGTCGTCTCGCTAAAGCTTCAGCTGCGCACTGTGTTAACAGATTGCAATGTTTGTCCCAGTATTTGTACAGTAAAAGCCTGGGTAAGTCTCCGAGGGGAGAGACAGTGACTGACGCATCAAAGCCTTCGCCATCCCAGAGCCTCATATCTCTAGCAAGGCGGATCAAACACAAACACCTCTAAGCATGCTCTTAGAAATTAAATTGAACTCGCCGAGACGCATGTGTGCTGATATCACAGACTAGGAGTGAACTGGAGACACCAGGAAATACGATTCTAAGTGGAGACATGTTGTGCATATACAACTGGGAGTCTGAAGTTCAGGTCTATAAATAACACCATCCAGTTGTTTTCCATATACTAACTGTACCTTCTTGAAGTTGTTTGTTTTAACTGCTGTTGTAGTAATAATAATAATATTGCTAGTTCAATATCGTACAAGAAAATCCCTCATTTTGCTATGGATAGTTAAGGTATGAATGATCACATTCATCTCCAAAATAATTTTAATCAATAGGCGAACAACTAATATAAAGTGGCACTGATGATGTGACTGACATGGATTTGAAATAAACACTGACATTTAAAAGGGATATATAATTCCATGCGTCTTGAATTGTGTGGTTTTATGATTACAAATTTGCAATATTCTCCTAGGCAAACTTTCCTTAAATTCAATTTACTTGGCAGCAACTCTCACAAATCCATATGCAGTTAACACAGCTGACTCCAAGTGCATCATAGACAGCAACTGTGTGCTCTCATCAGCACAGAAACAGTAACCCCATTCCAGCTATGTTGTCAGATAGAAGTCAGTCCTACCTTTCAGAAAGATCTTGTGTCCCTCTTAGTGCATGTCATCTATCCTCATTTCAGAGCTGAGCCGGGCTTGCGCTCGCCTCTTGGCAGCACTGGGATTCCAACACTGACTACAGTTGTGTGCACGAGCCCAGCTGCCTCTTCCTCTCTCTCTCTCTGTGTCTCTCTCTCTCTTGCTCTCACTCTCTCTCTTTGTCTGTCTCTCACCCAACTGCCTTCTCCCTCCCTCCCTACCTCCCTCCCTCACTCCTTCACTCCCTCACCCCCTCTCTCGCTCTCCCTCACTCTCTCTCTCTCTATCTCTCTCTTCCCTTCACTCTATCTATCTCTCTCTCTCTCTCTCTCTCTCTCTCACTCCCTAACCCCCCTCCCCTCTCTCTCTCATTCTCTCCTTAGCTCTCTTAGTCGCTCTTTCCCCCTCTGTGCACCATGCCAGGCTCTGAGAGACAAGGAAGCAGGGGGTTCTGAGAAGCAGTCTCTGATTGGCTGCCTTTCACTGGCCTGTGATTAGCAGGAGAGGAGGAACGAGGGGAGAGAGAGAGAGAGAGAGAGAGAGAGAGAGAGAGAGAGAGAGACCGCTCCTGTCGACCACACATTGCAAACTGGCACTGACGAAGCCCGTGGAATGAGGGCAAGACTTGGAACTATTGAGTGGTTCAATGATAGGCTGTAGAGCTGTGGTATAGACCATGGAAAAGGACTGCTGGGTAACAGCGGGTTCCAGTCAAATATTAGAGTCAACCTGTATTATTATTCCAAATACCGCTAAAGCAGAATTCTTGATGATAGGAATAGAAATAGCACATGAATGGTATCCACGGACAACCTTTTCAACCGTATTTTCACCCTTTCTGACAAAACCTAAATCCACCTTTTAGATATCACTACACTTGATAAGAGCATTTAATGTAAGACTTGCAAATGCATAACATGGACAATGACAAAATCAAGTGAATTCAACCAGTTGTTTAGACGTAAACAATTTAAAAAAAGAGTTAACACGGGTGACCTTTCACCCTTTCTTTCATATACGGCACCCTTTTCATGTCACAAGTTGGTTTTAAATTATTCCTGTGATATGGTACTCGAAGAACATGGTTAGTGGTACATTATTGATGTTGATGACATTAGAAATTATATATGATGTACAGTGTTTCTCCATCAGATCACATGGTACGGCTGACGTGCTCTGCTGCTCTGTCTCTGAGTGTGTCTTCTGTTCTAACTATCCAACAGCTTAGGTCAGAGAGGTTAAACTCTCACACAACCTTGATGAGAGAAGGGAAAAACAAGGCTGAACAATTAATAGTTGTTTGCACTTCACTGATGTTTATCACCACAGGGGGTTAATTGTGCTCATAGTGTAAAAAAGAAAAGTCTCTCAAGTCTCTGGTTGTTTTCAACTCCCAGAGTATTTTTAGAAAGTGCCTTCTCATCAGGCCCTTGAGAGGCAAATTAGGGCTATGCGAGATTTCCTCAAATCTAGCCGAGACTGAGTTCAATCACCTAAAATGTGTTATGGTATCTGATTTATTTTGTCGGAAATTCTTGCCAAGGACTCTTGATGACTGAGTGTACACCACACTGTCAGATTTAATCCAGCCAAGAAAGTGCTGCACAACAGGGGTCTTGTTAATTAATGTTGAAATAAATATCACTTTTAACATTAAGTTTCAGATTAATGTTTACCACATTGGTAACACTTTATGATAAGGGTACATGAATTCTCATGAATTCATGCATGAATTCATCCCTGAATATATCATGAATAATTATGACTTAACATAAATTCATGCATAAACAACATTTATGACATCATTAATGACATCAGGTATGGACAACAAATCATCTTGAGCATTAGGTACAGTGGGTAAATCATTAAGAATAATGATCAATTACACATGATCATGTTGATTTCTTGGTTTTTGAAAAATGTGTTCCAAAGATCATTTTCAGAGAATATTGAAGAATCAACATTGTTTAAATATAGGCATGTCCTCATTAGCTAAGCGTTATATTTTCATTAGTTAATCATGTCTGTGGCCCCTCAGGTAAAGTGATGAGTTAATGTATAGTTTACTATAGTTTACTTACCCCTTGGAACACATGCCAAAAACCAAGAAATCAACATGATCATGTGTAATTGATCATTAATCTTAATGATTTATCCACTGTACCTAATGCTCAATGATTTGATGATTTGTTGTCCATACCTGATGTCATTAATGACGACAATTCATGTTAATTAATGACATTTTCATGTATAATTAATGCATGAGTTAATGAATTAACTCATGATAACTCATAACATTTAGTTAACATGAATTCATGTGTAATAACTTTTCTTTTTTCTCCATGACAGTGACGTCCGCGATTTTGTCCGACAAAAAGTCATCATGATCATGCTTAATTAATCATGATTCATGACGATGTGCCAACCGTACTTAATGCTTAAGATGATGAGTTGTTTATGCATGAATTCATTAATGACAATCAGTGAATACATGTTAAGTCATAATGATTCATGATACATTCAGGGATGAGTTAATGCATGATTCATGCATTAATTCATGCATGAATTCATGAGAATTCATGTACCCTTAAACATTTTCCACATTCTTGAAATGTAAAGGTAGTCAAAAATGTCCCAATTGTTTTTTCATCAGCATCTGATGGTATGGTCATGTGAAGGAACACATGGGTCATTTCTAGCTAGGTTAGGGATCAGTTTTGTTGTATAGGTTCAATCACATCCTGAACATGTAAAACAAGCTTTCACAGTGAGTAGCCAAAAATAGCCCAGAGCCACCAGTTTAGCATGCTAGCAATCTCTCACCAGTTGCTTAGATATTGTTGTGCTTAGGGGAGATTTCTTTTATTCTACATCAAGATTCTCCCATGCTTTTCCAGCACAGGGGGTGTACTCTTTATTTCAAAAGCTGTGTGACTTTGCCGTGGCCGCCCGGTGAGCAGTTGGGGGTTAGGTGCCTTGCTCAAGGGCCCCTCACTATGGATGAAGACATAGAAGAGTGATATTCAACCACTCAATCAGCCTGCCCTCATTTCTCCTAGAAGTCAACCAGAAAGCCACCCTCAGGGCCCTCTGCCACTAGTCTGATAGATATCCAATGCACTGTATGCAGTGATGGACTCTTTAACATACAGTATGCATTGGGAAACTTCCTCCCCACATCCTTTAGCTTGAGAAGATTTCCAATGATGGACAAATAATGAATGAATTCGCTTCTGCAGAGAACATCATCCTTCAGGTTGGAAAAAATGAGTAGACATTTTATCTGTTAGACAACCACTACTTAATTTATCAGAGAAAATCCACACTCCTTTAGCTGAGATTCTTTCTTAGTTTTAGCATCAGACAGTGTTGGAGGATGGAAATTCATTTGACCACTGACAACCTTGTTAATAAGGTCGTAATGGTGGGTAAACAGGTAAAGGGGAAGTTAGTTGCAGAATGCTAAAATATATTGGCAGACTGAATTTCTCAGACACAATTTATGAATGCTATTATCGGCCATCGAGCAATCTGAGTAACACCAAAATGATAGGCTAACAATCTTGGACAGGTCTATAATATGGTGGTTCAGTAGGCTATATGGTCATCACAGTGCACCCCCACCCCCCCATCTTCTGTGTTATTCTGTCAAAACAAGTTTGGGTCCTTTTGGCAGTGCCAAGGTGGAAATGGCAAAAAGCTCTTCATTTTAGACCCACTTTGATGTGCTATATGAGCTGGATCAAAGAGCAGATCAATGTGACTGTCCTAAGGCACAAACGCAGGGCTGAACTGAGGATGCAGATGCTCTCTCACTCTTTCTCTCTCTGGGTTTTTAGTTCTAGTAAGCGTCAAAAGCTGAGAGTTGCTTTAAAAGGTTTTTTGACATTGTTATTATTAGATTTAAAGGAGGTGTTAGGCTATCGGTGTGACTTCAGTAGACCGGAAGCCCATATATTTGATCATATTCATGCAGGCGGTTGATCTAGCGTGAATGAATGCTAGTTCTTCTTGCCATATGTTCATATTTCAGGAAATCTCAATGTTCTGTCATGTGGACAGAAATCTTTTCAGAACCTAAATTTACGTAATCTAAAATTTCAACAGTATGGATGTATGCAATACAGTAGACCGTATATGGAAAAGCACAGGTAAAAATAAATAAATTAACTCATACATGCATACATACATTACATACATATGAACATACATACAGACATAAATAACAAATAATCTTGAATGTTTATTGACTCTTAATGTCCAACAAAAGAAATAGCCTCTTAGAAGGGCAGTGCAATAACCATCTCCTCCAACACCTTTCTCAAAGGCAATTGAAGGCAAAAAATGTATACATGAAACATGTGAGGAATTACAGTTGAAGAGGAGCACCAGTGCTCAGCAAACCCTTTGATTGAAACCATAATTGCTTGTTTCCAGAGAGAACCCAGGTGTTTTGACACGGTGCGGACCCACCATTCACATCCGAATTATCCAATCAAAAGTGTGCTCCAGCTGACAAGCCACCTGAAGAAATTAGCCAGTCGTGTGCAGCAGATGGGTCTTCTCGGCCGCAGACTCCTGGAGGAAATGATTACCTCTTGTTTGAGGAGTTGAGATGCCACAGTCCCTGTTAGTGGCTACTACCTGGTACGGGCTAAACCAGAACAGGAGCTGAAAAATCAGTTCTCTCTCCTTCTTTCCCTGCCTTCATTTCATGGTATGTTTCGGTGGAAGTGAAATGTGGGTTCTTTAAAAGAGCAAATCTAAAAACACCACAATCATTCGTCATGTTTCAGTTCTGTTTCATTTTCTGAAGCCATCAGTTTTCATTTGTGTTTGTGACACCAAAATAATAATGAAAGATGTTTGCACTCTCCTTTATTTTTCAGTTTGGTGGATAGTGATTGAATCCTATGGTTGATTGATTCCAAAACAAGGGCAGATTTGTTGGGGGTGTTATTGAGAGTTATTGACCACCTGTTCTATCAGATCTTTCCCTCACCAGCCAACTGATTCTCTTGTCTCATTGTGTAAAATTCTGTTACTGTGTACACTCTAAATGACAAAACACTATGTACAGTACAGTGTTGATAATGACACATACATTCACTACAGGGATCTTGGTTGCATCATACAGATGAAAATGTTTCATTGAGTGTTCACAATCATGTCTATTAGGGCAACTCTGCGTGACTCTGCGTACATATTCATTCATTTATGTTCAGCAAAGGATAAACCATCCTTTAGATAACATGGCATCAATAATGTTTGCATGCACAGGGGAAGACAATTTGTCAATAAAGGTTATAACAGGACTTCTATGAATCATCTATAGCAAACATAGTATTACAGTAATATCTTACAATACCAGATAAATGAAACATGACTATAGTACATTGTTTAAATCCAAATTAATTGCTGTCAATCCTTGCTCATGTAATGTTGAATTTTTATAGCCTACTTTTCAACCTAGGGTTTAAATTCCATGTACATTTTGAATGGGGATCAAAACAACGCTGATCTTAGTCTTTGGGGTTAGAGTGTGCAGCTCACTGGTCTAAGGGGTTAGGCTGGCTAATGGAAGATATGGCACTTCAAATCCCACATGGTCACTTGATCATATGCATTGTCTCAGTTCACTCAGCTGTAAAACAGGTTCCTGTTTCGGCTGGGGTTACCTGTGATGGACCTGGGCCCCATCCAAGGAAAGTCTACAACTCTCATCAGCTTCGCACCACAGAAACTGGACATAAATTCTAGCTCTATTAGCCTCCAAAGGATTAGCTTTATTAACATGGCCATTGCATGGGGGCCATTTTGCTACGTCAAAGTAAATTGCTACTTTAAGCCACTGACTCAATATATCATCACACCTCTACGCCACAGTGGAGAAGGTCCCTGCAGACAAACCAGAGTAATTCTATGAGTGAAGTAACATTTCATTTTTAATGGTGTGAGATTCAAAATGTTATTTCCAATGCCACAATGTAACAAAATGTTTCTATGAAGTAGAAATGTCCATAATTATTCTGTTTTTCTTATAGTATATTCGGTTAATACACTGCGTGTCTATATTCCTACTACTAGTATATTACAATGTTATTGATCATACATTGCACATATCTGGACATGCATGTTGTTCATACATTGTTCATATTACATAGCCATATTTATTCTGTTATCATAAAGTAACTGCTAATACCACACGTATTTAAATTTAATTTAAGTTACTCTAAACCGCCTTCAGTAAACCAATGGTATACTGCTGTCTACACTGCACTATATTTATTGTCCTGTCTATGCACCACCTGTCTATACTTTGTACATCACGTTGCACTTTTCTGCTTCTGGTTAGACACAAACTGCATTTTGTTGTCTTTGTACTCTATACAATGGCAATAACGAATCTAATCTAATCTAATCTAAAAAAAGATATTACTCGTACATCAGTGCAGTTTTACACTGTCAGCTGTTTTCTGTTTTATATGTATGTATTGCTGTGTGGGTCAATGGCATAATATTTCTGTAATTGTGTCCTCTGCAGTGGACATAAGTTGTAGATGCATACCCCCTTCACCCCTTTCAGCTATTCTATCAATTCCAGTGTCTTTTAAAGAGGACACCCTGGACTTTCTAATGATGTATCATGTGAATGGCTGGGTTGCTGGGAACATTAAAACAAGCACATGTCATGGAAGGAGGGGAGATAAGTGAAATATTGTCTATTTACAGTATTAAGCATTTATTGTGATATACTGTATGTTATTGTTAATGAAAATGTCAGGAATCATGATTAATTTTAAAAGAAGTAAAGTGAAATAATTGTGTCTTTATGAATGTCCATTACACCAGGACCAAAATGATTGTTTAGGAAATTTAGGAGAAAATATGTATACTGTAGGATGGATGAGGGGCGTCAGATTTGGAGCTCTCAGCTGATGAGTGAGTGAAACAGAGATGAGGAGCGACTGGCTGGGGCACCTGCATCGTACGCCGGCGACCCGGGTTCGATTCCCGCCCCGTGGTCCTTTCCGGCTCCCACCCCTGCTCTCTCTCCCATTCACTTCCTGTCGATTCTCCACTGTCTCTATCATTAAAGGCATAAAAAGCCCAAAAAATATACTTAAAAAAAAAAAAAAAAAAAAAATATATATATATATATATAATTATCGCAGATGAAAGAAAAACATGAGAATGAAACAAACAATTCAGAAAAGAAACAAAACTGTCCACAAATGCAGATAAAATAATCTAGAATAATGAATAGCATTTCCCCAAGATTCACCTTTGATTAAATTCCACTACAAGCATCCTTTGTTCATTTGTGTCTATTTTTGTGCAGCTGTTCATACTAAGATGGTCCTTTTGTCCACCACAGTGGACATGAAATAAAATTGAGGATACAAAATAAATGTCAAAAAACAAAAAATTTTGATTTTTTTTTCAAAATCCAGAATAGAAGAATAGATAGGAAATCTATTTCAGATGCCTTGAGGCTCAAAAGTGCACAAGTTGGTCTTCAAATGACAATAATCAGACAATTAAGTCATCACACACCAGTAAAAAAACAGTCAAACTCTGAAGTAGCCTACCCACTTGGACTTTATCCATTTAATATAAGTAAACAAAGGCTGCCTCTGTGGTCCAAATGTGCCTTAAGAAGCCACCTATGTACAATGCAGCCTTACTTGTGTGCTCATACTGAATAGAATCAGGAGCAGAGTATTTGAGGAATGTTCAGGACAGCAGAATACAGCTCAGAAATACTGTACCATGTGGTGATCAGTTTGAGAAAGGGCAAATCACTTTTCTTGCTACAGTATAATACTGTATTTGCAACAGTTTCTCAAGCCAAAAGATTAAGATGGCCAAACAGACAGAAAGGCAGACCAAATGGAGAGTGAGGCAGAGAGAGAGAGAGAGAGAGAGAGGGAGAGAGAGAGAGAGAGAGAGAGAGGAAAAAAACTCAAGAAAAGGAGTATTGGCTTTGGGGCATTTGCTGATAGAAGCCCCTGCAGAAAGATGTGTTCTGAGCTCAGCTTGCCAGGAGCAGTGACTGCCCTTGGAAAATTCTCCCCGAGTCCCCTCATTTGTCCTGAGGCAAGCTGTATGCACATCTTTTACACCAAATGGAAATCTGAATCTCTGTAGATCGTGTGGGGATGTTACATGCCAGAGAGGCACAGGGTTTGTAAGTGGAGTTCAACTGTTTTTTTTTTTTTTTTAAATGCAATTCCAGATCTAAAGGAGAGACATATTATATTTAGGAGCAAGAGAGAGAGAGAGAAAGAGAGAGAGAGAGAGAGAGAGAGAGAGATTCTCCCTCTCACAACTGTTACATGCTAACAGGTCTATTCAAGAATTTAATCTAAATCTATTTCCTCCACTAAGAAGTCACCCACTGTGAAGGGATGCTCAGTGAGACGTTTCCCCTGAACTGCAGAGGCCTTTTAATTCTTGCTCCATGCTTGGTGTGATTCTGGGCAAAACATATGATTCAGAAGAGAGGTGCACTAACCTTTGAATGTACAACATCATGTTGATTATGCAGCATGAGTGTTATGGTGTTTCATGAATATCAAGCAATTTTGTAGCACGGTAACTGATTTCTGTCATTGTAAATTGCAAATGGAAGTACTACCTTTTAGCCTAAGGCTGTGGTAGCTTGGATAAATCATATTCGATCAGAAAATCAACACGAGTTGGGATAAGGCAATAATGATGTGGAAAATAATATTTGTGTGTGTGCGTGCGTGTGTTTTTGTGTGTGTGTGTGGGTGTGTGTGAACCATTCCTTTCTCAAATATTCAACACACTACCTTGTTTGTCAACTACACATGATCTAATAGTGTACATACATAATCTACCTTCATTCCAATCCTGACACTACTGTATGTGAAAGCCAATTTTATTATTGTCTACTATGATAACCCATGACATTTCTAATATAAAACACTATGAAGTATATAAAACAATGAACTACTGTAAAATGCTAAATATACTTGACGTATACATCACAATGAACTGCAGAAAAACCTTTCAGCAACTGTAGTTGTGTAACCGTGTGTGTATATTGCTTGCTGTGTGTCCTGTAAAAAGTAACCCCACAGGGCCGGTACAGCACCTATCTAAGTGTAACTGTATGTTAGCATGTCAACATCATTTGATTCTGCTTGCACATTTACCGCAGCACACTGTAATAATTGGTATGTAGCCCCTGGTGTCCATTTTCAACATGACAAGTATTCCTTCAGCATTATTTCTCAACATGGTGCTGTATTCCTTGAGAGTCTATCAGATTGCTTTGCATATTGGACAATTACACAGAAGGGGAATCTAATGTGTCAAGAAAGTGATAAAATGGGTCCCTACCCACATCCCCTACATGCAATAATAATCTAGTTAGTTTTATGGTATTGCTCATATCACTATCATTATGCAGCCCACCACAGACAGCCTTGTGACTCATCGATTACCAAAAGCTGTTACCAAAAGTATAAAAACTCAGGTAAATGTTCCATGTTATATGTATTTGGTATAAGATATGATCTCGCTGATTTATGATATGATATTCATTGAAAGATATAATCTGTTTTTCTTTTTTGAGTAAATGGCGCCAATGCATGATATATGATATTGAAAAGTGATACTGTATGAAAACCAAGAATGAAGACACCATGAAATTTAAGAAATAAGTCACAACAAATACATAAAATACATCCGCTTCTAATAATCTTTTTGAGATACCTGAACAAATCTTTATCGTGAAACACATTGCGATCAGTGTCCATCAACCAAATCAAGTGTCACGGTACCCTGTGCATGTCCAGAGCAAATATGAGCGGTGTTAGTGTTTATGCGGCTCCGTCAGCCCTGTCAATGCCACGTACAGGATCGCACAAACTTTGGTGTTTGACGGCTTGTCAAAAAGAACCACGATTCTAATCATTCAATCATGCTTGCGGAGAGTGTGTGTGTCAGGTGAAAACCAGCGGACTCAATTGCTGTGCCGAGATGGAGACCTGTCCACCAGCTGTGTCTGTGGGCTGCATGCTCATTGAGATTGACAGGGGAGACACTGCTTACAGTTCACTGGTGCCAGCATAGAGCCATCTGCTGCCGTGCTCTCCTTGCACAGGCTCATAACACGTTTGATGTGAGAGTATGTGAATTTCGATGTGCTTTGAATGTCATACTGGGTACGTACACATCTGTGCTCATCACAGCAAGGTTTCGTCAGCGTTGCTGGCAAGTTCAGAATGTATTTGTGTTCTTCTTGTATGTTATGGGGCTCACTGAGACTACAGGCCGTAGGTGCGACCGTGCGGTCATCCTTCAGCATACTTGTCTTCAAGGCAAGTGAGGGCCTTCAGGAAGAGGTCTAAATGATATTGGGGATGCCCAGCTCTTGCATCAGTGCGGTGCTGCCCTGTAGGACTATCTCTCCGCCTCTATGCTACAGTATGGTGCTTGTTGCCTTCTTCATTGCACTCTCCACAGTCTCCCGTGAGGAAGACATATAGGGTCATTTTGTTCTGGATTGCATAGTGTGGTTGCAATGTATGTATACTGTGTATTTTGGGTAATTAAGCAGGATGGTGGGAGTGAAAGTTGGGTTGGTAAAGGGTATACCCACAGCTGTGGTTCGGCTGTGGACACAAGGATAGAGGCGGAGTGTCTCAGGTAACCACAGCTGTGGGTACAGTATATCCTTTATCAATGTCATGAACACAAATGCCATATTGCAACAGTTCAACTAATCAAGTTTAAAGACATCAAATTCAGTTTTTTATTGTTCACTTAGATTTTTGTTTGTTCATCCTATACCTAAAAATATAACATTTTACACAAATACATTTTTAAACAATATTTTTTTTCATCTACTGTTTCCAAACAATGGAAATGTCACTCTGCAGCCGAACTGAGAGAGAGATGCTGTATGTGCACAATACTATATCGCTGGTCCTCCTTTAATGAATGGGATGTTTACGTCTGACAATTTAATGCAAAATGTGACTCCTAACAGAGAAAAAGCTGAGTGGGGATGTCCGGGGATACTGAATGTCTCTCCTTCAATTGACTGCTAATATGTTGTATATAATATGTTTATGAATGAAATGGAATTGTGAATGTGCAAGTTTTAAAGTTATTTTCTGTAGAAAACTGAGTAATCCTCTGAAAGTTTTAAATGCTATGGCATCCATATTTCTAAAGCATCCTTTAGAAACCATTCTAGCTTAGAGTCTATCCAGCAGTGAAATGGTATATTGCAACAGATTCACGATTTACAATCTACGGTAAGCTGCATGCTTCATAAATGTCCGCTGACACAACATATCATGAATACACAACCTTATCAGGTAATAATTCTCGTAACTAGAAAAGCATTCAGAGAGTGCAGACCTTAACTAGGCGATGAAACGAGAGAATTCACCTGGTATTTGCTGTCTTATTCTATCAAACCTGAAGCCATTCTAAATTAGTATTTAGTCTGTGAAACTAGAGCTCATATAGACTACTTCATGGAAGATGAATGTCATTTGGATTTGATATTCCTTGGCGGAGGTAACTAGAAAAGCACTCAGAGAGCGCAGACCTCCGCCTGTATTTTCTTCCTGCATCCAGACGGTGATACGGATCACTCCCAAAACGTAATCGTTTCTTCCTTGGGTCATTTCAGACCTTCCCTGAAAATTCAATCGAAATCCATCCATAACGTTTTGAGTTATCTTGCGAACAAACAGACAGACAAGCTAAACCAACAAACAAACCCAGATGAAAATATAACCTCCTTGGCGGAGGTAATAATGAACCTACATTTTTCAGTGGCCATAAGTTTGACGATTTGAACAAAATTTGATCTGGTTCTTACTGGGGCTTTTACCTCCAGAAATATCCATTTTGTTTACCACGCTCGGAGTGGTGCTGGCATGGTAGTTCCATAGACAGCTGCAGTAGGTTTTGTTTTCGTTTTGGCTGTGTCCCTTTGAGTATGTGCAAGTTTCCGATATCAGTGGTACTGTAACGTTATTCGACATTACTGTATCAGATAGGTAGGGCTAGTTCAACATAACGCTTACATGGTCTTCTATCTCCATACGAAGAGTCAGAGATCATCAGGGATCCCGCAGCCGCGAGCGCAGCTCTGTCGTTCGGTAACTGACCGTAAAGGCGAAAGACAAAGCTAGAACGGCTGTACAGTATGTCCCTCCTTGCCTAGCGTATTTTTAGATGGCGATCGAAACATGGCTTTCGCCATAGAGGCGTATTGCGCCTACTGTATGTATTTTGAATGGCAGATTCTACGAGAATACTTTGATTTATTGATGCAAGTAATTACTCATGAATGAGCTCACATTTTTGGAAGAAATAACGTGTTTTTGCTAAGAATCGACCCAAAAAACTACAGAGTGTTCCTTTAAGTGAAATGAATGTATCGACCATGCACCATCATGCCACTTCTGAATGAGTTATTGCTTTGACTTAACCCTTGTCTCTCCTGTAAAGCCCCTTTTGGCCAGAACCTGTGACTGTGAATTCGTATATGATAGAACATACACTTGGACCAGGCACTGTTCTTATGAAACAACATCACTGAATGTCTCCCTTGAACTGTTTTGTTTTCTTGATGTTTGGGTTCCGTGAACATCTGAAATTCTGATATTCAGAGTAAAAGTGAAAAATGTTGTTTGTTCAAGTATCAACACTCAACTGGATTGTCTTGGGTTATTATGGCGCCTATTCGAGCAGGCTTCAGTGTAAGAGGTTGTTCACAAGATGGGGCTAATGGATTCCATTTATGCAGGCTCTTTGTTCCAAAGAAATGTTTACTTGGGCCTAAATGAATAAACCACATCTGTCACCATGGAGACTGTACAGTCACTTCTATATTACAATGCACCGCGATGATGTTTTGTGCAATGATTGACCACACAAAGTGCAAGTTCACTTTAAAATACTTCTGTGATGCACTTAGGGTAGGAGATCCTGAAAAATTATTCCAGCAAACCTGCATTTTGAAAATACACAGGTCAAAAATCCCAACCCCTTTCTTCAGACGTCCCCCCGAAGCCACGCCTCCAGAGCATAGCCATTGATATCTCAAAGTTGCATCAGCTGTTGACTTCACTGTTAGAGTGGTCACGTGTAAGTGGTAGTCTCAGTAGTTCCTTTGGTCCCTGGTTTACTACGGGACTGACAGCAGTGATCGCATTTTCATTTACGGTAAATACTCAATGAAAATTACTATAAACTGCATTACCACATACATATATTACTCACTGAAAATGCATTATTATGCACACAACCATAAGTCATGTAGAAAAGTCTTATGGTAACACCTGACCTGAGATATTCATTCATTCCCCCATTGAGAGGAACTACTGAATGACCCATGACATACCGGATGTGCCACCATTTTACGGGAGTGAATGTTGTGTCGCAACTTTGAGATATCGATGGCTTTGCTCCAGAGTACAGGAACGTGAAATGCTTGTCCACGAGCGGGAGGGAGGAGTAGATTGCAGTTTGACAGATGCATCAGAATCCAATCATCGTTAACAGTACGTTCAGTATGATTGGATAGTGGATAGCAAATAAAAATGGTTCATATATAAAGGCTCAGATGTAAAGTTATTTGAAGTGAAAGTGACGCCAAAATGAATGCCAGTCAATGGAATGTTAACACTAGATGAAGCCTTATCAGCCTCAGACCCTCCCACAGGGGTATGCCTTCCGAACGTTAGCTTACCCCCTCGATGTTAACTAACTAGCTGTTTCAGTAAGCTAACGTGCATGCCTTAGTGTTCATGGTTAAACGCTAGTGAACAGAGTTGAGTAATGCTAAACTTTTTAGACAAAGTCCTGATCAATGGGGTATGTTTTATTTATCCAACATGACTTTAAGATAAGGATCCACATCCACACTACATACAGTGCACTGACAGTAGCTTATTCCTTTGTTGGAGGGTTTACAGTAGGCTATATTCACAGTATACTACTCTGCTAGAGAACCTATAGGCTAGTCTGGTTTTCACCATACTTAGCTCAATCTTTTAAGATTGAACATTAGTCTGGGAAGGCTGCGCTTTGATTCTACTGCACAAGAGGCGTGATCAATGATGAGCATCGTTCAAATGACTCCGTACGCTTGGATAGTCCTTCAACCAATCAGACCAATGATCCGGTGCGTCTTTTGGATGAGCTAGTTTCTGATCTGAGCCAAAGGTTCTGGCAATAAACAGAGGAGATAGATCTGCTGGTTTCCAGCCTGAGCTGCCAGGTGAAATTCAAATTCCCCGGAAGTTCAGGCAGGG
Organism: Sardina pilchardus; assembly: GCF_963854185.1. NCBI lineage: Eukaryota > Metazoa > Chordata > Actinopteri > Clupeiformes > Clupeidae > Sardina > Sardina pilchardus. Next base: position 13,745,200 of record NC_084995.1, read on the forward strand.
TTCACCCAGCCTTACATACCCAGCCTATACTGACAGTATACTTTGTTGGAGGTCCTTTGCTTTTCATCCATGTTATCCAAGGACAAAAGCTAGCTTATTATTTCAAAATACTGAGAGGTGACCAGAGTCAGGGGGCAAACTCAGCAACGCATGTTTTAAATCTCTCAGGCTGTCCTTTCCCTCTCTGTTTATAACAAACAAGACTTTCTTGCAATTTTGCAGCTCCTCATATCTTAATAACCAACCACACGATACTCCTCATTCAGTTAAGGTTTCAGTGAGTTAGTTGATGTAATCACCCATGATTTTTTTTCTAACACATAATCAGACGGGGATCAGGTTTAAGGCAGCTTCTCTGTGCTCATTCACCCAGCAGGGGAATATTAATACTGGGGGGCTAATATGACTGCCAGCGTTTCATTCTCATTTCATATTCCCCTTTCCCTGCATGATGACTCTAAAGTGTGATCACATCAGAACAACATAAGGAGCATGATTCAGCCAGTTCTCGTGATCCCATCACCTATCAATCTCTTTGTGTCAGCTGCTACCCTTGAAAGGTCTTAGAGCCCATTTTGACGCGAGGGATTGACAATTCCAGACATAAGCAATTTTCTCTGCATATTATGCCCTTGAAATGACTGTGTATAATCCTATCTTCGGGGAAGTGATCCAGACAACAATGCATGTTGTGTTGAATTTAAAAATAATATTAACCATTTGGCTTGGATTGTGAAAAAAAATGTCTTGATAATTTCATGTTTTCCCCTACAGAAGTGTAGACGACAGGCCATGAATGATGTATCATACTCACTCATGTATAATGCGCACGTCCAAGTATAGGTGATAAAATCCAGAAAAAAAGACTTTCAAACTAGTAACAGTGAAAGCTTCACTTCATTATATAGCAGGATGGATGGATGTGTTGCCCATACAACCTGGACTACCCTTCAAGTTGAATTTTAACTTGAATTGTAAAACTGTATGTGCTGTTCAACATGAATCACAGTGTCAGTGGTGACCGCAATGTTATTTTCTCCAAAAAGAAGTAACTCATTTGGTTAACTATTTTGCTTGGAGATACACAGGTATTTAAACAATCTGTTACATGATTGTTCTTGAAACAATTTGTATATCAAGCACACTATTGAAAATACATTAATTATTCACATATACTATAGCCTAACAACAAAAAGTTTGTGATCACAGGCAGATTGCACATTACCTCAACTGCTTTCACTGCTTCACAGTTATTCAGGATATGCTGTGAATTTCAAACTCAGAAAGGTATACTAGACAACTATATTGTCACAACCACCGGGCTCAAGGTAGCCGTGACATTAAAGATGGGGACCACACTGTAGCTAAAGGTTTTAAATGTATATTATTGAAACATTAAAAAGATAAAGTCAGTATATGATAAAGGAAAGTGTAATGCAAAGTGTCTAAGTGTCCAAGAGTGTAAAAACGCGACGTCTGTGTGAAAGCTGGCCACGGGTTGAGGCTCTCCCCAGTGGAGCAGCCATTGAGCGCCGAGAGCAGACCCAAGCGAAGAGAGAGCAGCGTCCATTCATCCGGGTCACCTTATAGCACCACCCAGGTGTTGCCTGTCATGATGGAAACACAGATCCAAGGGGCAGGGCCCACACAGGCATTAGAACTGAGGCGGCAACCCCAGGAATGACCAGCAGGGTCTTAACAATATCTTCTGGATTTGTTCCAAGGCCACATATTTTGCATATTATATAAAGCATATAATTTTTCCTGTATAATGCACATGATTATTATTTAGGCAAATGGGAGAAAATCTGTAGGCTATAATATGCTGTAAATTTGCAATGCAAATGTAGGCTAAGTAAATATGCTAAAAGTGTATCCAAAGAAAAATGTAGGAGTATTCTGTATTATGTTATTTGTGATGAGAGGTCTACACACACTGCACATTTGAGAAAGCTCAAGATGAATCTCAGTGAAACAGTTCAATGCAAGTCAGTCTTTGCATATGGATTTCAAAATAGAGGTCACAACATCTGTGGACAGCTCAGACATTAGAGTAGGCATTAATAAGCCTACCACTCAGAGTGATCCAACTGCTGTTATTGTTCAACTCATCTCTGAATCTTTCAAACAGGTGAAGGAGGTGAGAATGACTTCTGGCGTGGAGATAACTCAGTGTACTGTACCTCCAAGTATAACACGTATAAATAATGCCTCCAAGTTCACTTTGGATGAATCACAAGTGATGTAAATGACTAGTGTGTATAGTGATCATGTGAGTGTACTGTACCACAGCACTGGTTGGCTTCTGCCTTCTCACTTCTCTACCATCCAGTTCAGAGTGTGGAGAGAGTGACCGATAAGACCAACTCAGATAGAAGCAGAAGCTGACCAGCACATGTTTCCACAATGTACATGAGAGCTCCATGAGCGTTCAGTGAGTGGGTGGCCAAAGACCTTAGGGCAGCTATCCTGGTGTATATTACAAAGGTCAATGGTTTAAGTCCGCATGCTGGCATCAGTGGTCAAATACTGAATTCCATTAACACAGCAGGGCATGATGTGCTAGGAACAAAGAGTCTCCTGTGCACAGCCAAACAGACTACTTCCAAACTCGAGGAATGCTAGCTAGGCTTGCAGCGTCTAATCGTCTAATCTTTTTGCTGTGCTGATTTGAGTATAGGTTGTTGACAGTGAGGACCAGGATGCTTTGGTGTGTTTGAGGTAGGACTTGGCAGACGAACATCAAAGTAATGCATTAACATATCAATATTGTTATCTCTGATGATCACTAATCTAATATTCATGAGAGACCTGTGATAAGTGAGGCATCCCCATGACTGCAACACTTGAACAGCACCTGAGTGTCAAGAAAATTAGTGTTCCATAAGAATCAGTCAATCTAAGCATTAGCTGGCACATGTGTTAAAGTACTCTGCTACACATAGATTCTAAATTGTATGCCTCAAGTTTACCCATTTTGAAACATGGTCTGTTGGAACAAATGATATACTGCGGTAACTTTTGACATTTGCAGTCCAACAGAAAGATAATTCTTTTCTTCTTCTTTTCTTCGCAAGGGATGATGGTGCTTGTTTGAAGATGTTGCCGATGGTGGAGAAATGAGCTCAAACAGGTACTGAATTAAATTCGGTTCCAATTACATGTACACACTGCACTACCCACAGCGGTTAAGTCCTTAACAACAGCCACCCAAGGTGTATCCTCTGACAGTTTATTGACTTGTTTATACCTGGTTGCTTCCATCTCGGTGAATGTTTGCCTGACAAATTGCCTTGAGGTTCCCTTCAGTCAATCACCTCTATCTCATGTGAACCACAACATTTAACTTTCAGGTCAGTTTTCATGTAATGAAGCATCTCCTCCATTAGTTATCGAGTCCAGACGTCTACAAGTCAGACGGCTAAAGTGTCTTCAATGCTGACTGGTTCATATGGTTCATGTCATAGCATATGCTCTGACATCAGTTAATGATTTCTATGTTTGTAACACTGAAAGAGGCATGGTTAGATGTCAGGCCCAGTCCCCTTTTACTACACTATTGAAATCACTTTGCTCTTTCTTAAATCATATTTCTTATCTTTTGTGTAGCTGGGGCAGTGGTAGTGTCTCAGACAAGACAAATGTCAGGCCAGTCAGCGACGAGAGGGGAAGAGATGAAACCAAAACATACAGTATTGTAATAAACAGTATCAGTGACACCTGCAAACATAAAATAAATTCAGTTGGAAAAATGCAGAAATGTATTTTACAGCAAAGTTTCCTGACTGTTGATGCTGTTTATTGTCAGTTTGTAAAAGTTAAGCGAATTAGGATGTAACATTAGGAATCTCCGATCAACGCGATTAGTGAGGCTGGACCAATGATTTCAAAGTTAATGCCCCTTGTGATGCAAGTATTAAGGCCCCATCACATTGCACACGGCATGCGCTATGAACCCCATTACTTTCAATTATGAGTTGAGCACACAGGAACTGGTCTGCAGCTGCGCTCAGCATACAGCAGCATTTTGCCGCTTTGCCGCTCTACCACAACAAAAATCGTTAGACTCAACCAAGAGCAACCTAGCGGTGAGCGCAGCGCATGCCGTGTGCAATGTGATGGGGCCTTTAGAAACAAATCCCAGTCATGAGTCACCAGACACTGTGCACTTTGTAAATGCATTTTGACTTTTACAGGCTACACAAGCAAGGCACTTACTGTAAGTTGCTCCAAGGACAATGTCCCTTGTAATACAACTGGCATATATTAGCTCGATACGAAGCATCTGCTAAATTAATACATGTAAGTGTATCTGAAAGTGTGCAGGAAGATTGCACTGGGTAACTGAAACATGTTTTTTTTTTTTTACAGTAATAATAATATTCCCAAAATACTGTAGGCTTATACTTCCCAGTTTCATCTCATTTCACTTGAACTTCTGTCCACGTCCAGTTCCAGGTGTTTGTATTGATGCGGCAAGAGCCACAGCTCAAGCAAGGCTAACTTTGCTGAGTTCCGAGCATACTATTGTCTTTTCTTTCCAACTCTTTAGATCAAAATCTTCAACCTTTTTTTTTCCCTTCTTGTTTTTGCTCCCAAGGAGTTTAAAAACTGAAGAGCTCGAGGCGTGGAATGGAATGGAATGAAATGCTCAAGCAGAAGAAGACATACGCCTGTCTGTCTGTATGCCTCATCTGACAGTAAACGACCAATCCAGTGCCCTCCACCGCTAATCCTCTCCCTGAGGCGCCATCCTTACCAAACTAATTATGCTGCGTCTCTGGGCCTCGGCTCCCCCAGACACAGCCGCACACAGAAGTGATCCAGACACTGGCACCGCAAACGCTTTCTCTTGTTTTGCTCCATGTTTCTTTTTTCCACTTTCGTTCTGAATTATGTATTGTGTGAAAAGGCTATATCTGGTGCGGTATAGCTCTAACATCAGCAGGGTGATGATTGTGCTGGAGAACAATAGCCCCTACAGTAGACCACAGACATACAGTAAGGCAGACTATACTAAAAATGGCAATTTTAAGACATATCAGAGAGATGAAATTGGCCATTGCTTATGCATAATGTGGTCTATGTTGAGCAAATTGGTTATCAACACAAAGTACACGTTACACCATAATAAAGTTAAATTATGTGTTAAGTCATATGGGTCATAAGGGTTGACCCCTACTAACCTATGGACTAGCCCCATTGAATACACGTGGCTATTTCAGGCCTGATACTATGTAATATGGTTGATAGACTTGATGTGAATATATTACAGCTTTTCTCTTCCTCTTGCATTGAATGAGGCCTTTTTTTCATGGGGGCCTCTCTCTCTCTCTTCTCTATGTAGGCCTATCTCCGTGAAGTTTGTTTTGATTTCTTTACACTTGATGGATGCATCTACCATGCCATTACTGTGCCAGTGGCTGATGAACTACTTGGTAATAGTAGAGGCGGTGGATGTATTGATTTTATGAAGTCAGATTAATCGTAGATTCTCACAATACAGTGTATTTACCACTGATACATTTTTCTGTCCCATAATGTTCAAAGCACACTTAACCTCCCCACATCTGAGTCTCACCTCCTGGGATGCCTTTGGGCTCAGCCTTACTGTATATCTCAATGAAGATAACGTGCCACCAGATACTGTAGGCTCATGACGCAATAGCTAAATCCATTTGAAATAGATTATGTTGCTGTCAAAACATTTTGAACGACATTGTGTCAACAAAAACCCATTTGAAATTAGGCCTAACAAAATCCCATATTGAAACATTGTAAAACCTTGGGTTTTTGTGTTCCTGTGATTGACAGTGACCACTAGGCTGAAGGGACGGATGAATGACAGGAACACCGAACTGTTTTATGGCCACAATGATAGCGGCTCTTTGTGATCTGTTCTGCTATGTCTAAGGACACAGAGGACAACGCTGTTTGAAAATGTATATGATAACCAACACAGCCCAAACTGGTATGACAAGCAGGCAAAGGTGCACGGGAAACAGAGGAACAAGGGCAAAATCTACAGTATGACTCACTCTGTTTTCCCAGAAGACAAAATGGTGGTGCTTTCTTCCCTAGACACACAAGAGCATGCAAATTGGCTTGCTGAAATTGAAGAGAACAGCTGTAGCCACTGGTATTTTTAAAGCAATTTGCCATACTTGATGCTCCCTCAAACAATTGCGGTAAACACAGCCATGTGCCCGCCACACTCTGATAACAGCTGTGGGAGGGTGTCGGAGTCACCGCAGTGCCCAACTGATCCTGTCACACACATGCTCTCCTCTCTCCCTCTCCATTAAGCCACGATCACTCCCCTCATCTGAGCCTCTCTTTGAAGGACAGACTTTCCTCAGCAGCATTCCATACTTTTCTGAGTGTATTCACTTTTCCTGACCAAGACTAAACATTGTGATTTCCAGTGGACTAGTGATGGCTGATTATATTTTCAATTTGTTGGTGGTGAATTCCAGATGACAAATTCAAAATTCAGAGGGCAAACATCTTTTCATGAATAATCTAGGCTACAGCTCATGATCATGCTACTTTAACATGCTGTTACTCTTGGGGGGGTGGGGGAGAAACGAAACAATTATTGGTTAAGTCAGATGTGAATTGCACTAGGCATGTGTTTAAATGCCACCCAGAGGAGCTCCAGGGGGTGTGCCACACAATGCCACATGCAAATAAAGATCTGAAGCCCTGATATCAAAGCTCTCCCCCAGCGCCGCCTGTATTTCCATGGGACAAGCACAGTGCACAGTGGTGTGGAATGAAAGGAATTCATAATAGCTGTAAACTACACGTCGAAAATACCCATTTTTCTGCAAGTGGAAGTGTTTGCTGTGATGATCACAAAGCAGCACACTTATTTACCATCAAGAGTAAACAGAGATTCCCTGGGTAACCCCCCCCACACACACACACATACTCACACACACACACACACACACACACACACACACACCCAACTGTTGATCTCCATTCTTGGACTCATTTGCTCCAGATTTTCATATGCTTTCATAGCTTAACAGCTGGCCCAAAGGTTTTCATTTGTTATTGATGAGCTTTAATAATGCATTCCCCACTGCACACGGCTCCATAATTTGATCTCTTGGTTTGAAGGCATCTATCAATTTTCATCTTCCCAAATGGAAAATGTATTCTCCTTTGGGAAAATTCACTGCATTATGCTTGACATGCACACTAACACAAAAAGGCTCTCTAGTGAGTTTTTATATAGACTATGGAAAACACTCAGCTGAAAAAAGAATCATTGTTGCTGAATCACCCAGGCACAATGAGTTAGCACAATCCAGAATTAATGCAGTGGTCGTTGCTGGTGTAAGACAATCTAAAAGCACTCCCAATGGAGAAACACTTGGCTTCCAATGGTTAAGCACGTCTTAACATTATGGGACAAAATAATTAATCAGTGGTAAATATTGCAAAGAGCTCTGATTCATTGATCTGATGTACATGTGGTGTGCTCTAGTTTGCTCTAGTGCAGGGGTCTCTAACCTTTTTGGGGATGAGGGCTACCGGAGGAACTCGAAATCATATGGAGGGCTACTAACATATGAAACAAACAGCCGCTCACAACTTTTTATGCGAGGGTAAACCTCCTAAATAGTGGGTGATTTAAAATGTCAAATTATCAATATTATGTGCTGTAGGCCCACACGCGTTTTAATATTTTAAGCAACTGTATTTTCATCTGATTCTTCAATACTTCAATATCAATATGCAACTCTACCACCAATATCAAGTTAATGTTAATGTAGTTAAGGCTACATATTGTTGTCTACATACATTCTTAAAATGGTTCTTGTCAAATATTAAAAACGTCACAACGGAGGATGTTTTTAGAGCTTGATCTGCAGACGACCTTTTTAGAAGGTACGCTGCGGGCACCTCATACACGTCCCGCGGGTTGGAGACCCCTGCTCTAGTGGGTATACTGTGATTGTCATTGTAAATCCTCTAGGCCAGGTGCTTATTCCCTGCCTTACACCTCACTTCTTGCCTCACACTAAGTGTGAAGACACGAAGCACATGCAGAATGGATTAGGCACCAAACACTAAGCTACTTTTTCGACGTATGCAGGAATACATGTACATCCTAAAAGAGGGTTTATTTTCTGTATAGTTCTTCTGATGAAGCTCACAATTAGGTAAACATCAACCCAAATCAAGCTGTAGCCTTGCCAGCATTCTGCGGATGGACTTGTGCTCAGGCCTTTTGGCCACTCCAGTGGACAGTCTGTGTCTTGTCATGTCATGTCTTGCTTTTGTGTCTTATGACATGTGCTCTTTGTTTTGGTTCTCCTGGCTGTGTGTGTGCTGTGTGGGTTATATAATGCTAGTCAGTGGGGTAGTGCTGTGCGGTGAGCTAAGTGCCTCCCCCCAGACACTAGCACCCCAGTGGGTCTTAGCCACACTAGCATGCCTGGCTCGCAATTAGAGGTACTGTCTGCTGATGTAGTAAAGTCCCAGCAGGCTGTTTCACACACAAAAAAACAGGATTAAGACATCACAGATGACAGAAAAGGCAAGGTATCACCGAGTGTGGGCAGAGCATCCCACGTTTAGGTGTTTCACAAAGGCTAAGGCAGGATGAGGAGCTGCAGCAAGGTCAAGCCAGTTGGTAGTAATTTTTTTCCTCTTGTGTGCGTGATCAAGGCTTGCTTTAAAGACCTCTTAGATGAAATTGAAAAATTGTGCACTGAAGACCACTAGACTAATTGCAACAAGGTTACGTTCACACTGTCAAGCGTACAGTAACGTCAACTCAATGTTTCAGTGTGTAAACGTACCATATCTGATCTTTTCCCTTCATATCTGAGCCACTTCCAAATGTGCTTCTTGATCGGATATATATCTGATTGGTGGCCATGAGACATGCAAGAGATCGGTGAGCTAGGAATTCATGTGTCTTTTTTTGCCTACATGTCTCTCTCCCATATGGCTATGAATATCTCCTGTCACAACAGCAAACTCTGCGAAAATGGCAAACTTTACTTGTCTTAGGCGTGATCAAAGAAGCTATAGCTGACAGAAACACACATATTGTCCTTATCACTGATTTCAATGAAAACATGTTGCAATTTGCACCTATGTCATTCTGATAGCATGTAGCCTACTTTAATTCACAAATGAAACACTGTTTTACTTATATTTTAGAAATCCAATAGGCTTACACTTTCTAAAGGAAACAGACAGTTGTGCCTATACACTATTTTACCCAAAGGTCTGGACCCCAAGGGCAAGTCTGGGCACTTAAATGACCCATGGTCATGTCTCAACAAAGACCTAATAGAACACTAAAATACCGAATGTAACATCAAGGAAACTTGTCGACACGTCATCATGTGTGTAGCCTACTGACAGTCAGCCAAATTAAAGGTACACTGTGTCAAAATTTTACCTTATGTCTGTTGCTCGTTGGGTTAACGACACCCTTCCCCAGCTGTTCATTGCATGTTTGTGCAGTTTGAAGGAATTATTTTTAAAAACGAAGGAGGGGAAATGTTTTCCATATAACCCTGTTACATATGTCATTGTCTTAGATTTTGCTATTAGGTGTTGTACAAGATAGATATTGACAACTCAATAACTTTCGAAAAAGAGCAGAAGATAAAGTCTACGTTATTTGCTATTTTGTTCTGTTTGGTTTGGTCTATCCAATGAGTCCAGAGCTATCCCCCAGCCCTGTATCAGTTGAAACACGCCCCATAATCACGGCTGAATGGAGAAATTTCAGACTCACATTCTGAAATCTCGTTCTTTTCTCGTTTTGGCAAGTAGCCATATAATAAGCTGGAAAATGTATTGTCCGCCGATAAAATACTGTAAGTCGGAAAATAAGTCAATAAGACATTATCTCTACAAAGCCAATTTGATGGTAAACAAACTTATAGGGGAATCGTTCCCTAGCATAGCCATAGAGCATAGCCACAGAGCTTATCCATAGTGAGTTGCTACCAAGAGAACCAGCAATGCAACTTCAAGAATTGCTGACCCGAAGAAATCTTGGGAGAATCGTGAAACATAACCTTGTCAGTACATAGCTCTTTGGAGATTTTTTAAGGAGTTTCTGCCCGTTGTTAGTCCTTTGCATCCACATCAAAAGCATTTCCATGTGTACAGGGGGAGCAAGCCATGATAAGTAGAGTAGACTATTTACAACGGCAGAATAAAATATAAATACACATCGCAACTCTAGGGGGAGCACCAAGAATTCCTGAAACGGCATAATACACCTTTAAGGCTGTAGGCTAGCACACACCACAATAGTATTCTTATTCAGTGCACTTATAGTGTTTATTCACCTCAGTTTAAGCAGCAGTTATTTCCACATTCATGTCCATTATATTCCACTGCCATAACGACTCAGCTCCAATGGGTTTCCAAGCCATGCAGACTTACTTTCACAAGATTAGGTCAAAATGACATTTGTCAAAGTTAATTTAGCTGAAGCTGACTGCAACCAGAGACGTGCGGTCAGGGTAGGCATAAGGAGTAAATTTCATTTTAAAAAGAAGGACGACACATATTTTTAAAAAATATTATTAAAAGCTCACACTGAAGTCACAAACAATACAATTAGAATGCAATTTCAATTCTAGAAAGTAAATGTACGTCTTATTTAAGGTCAAAAACTCAAACGTGAAGGCTTACGCAAACAGCGATTCACAACACTGAACTACGCAGCAAAGCAAACATGCCTGGTTACCGTGGGAACGCCCAAGCAAGCCGTCCCGAAGCTTGCTTGGATTCCAAAGGCCAGGGTAGGCTTGTAAGGTCTCTGCCTATCCCATAGACAGTAAAAGATATGGACAGAGCTATCACGTAGACGGCAGCAGAGACCGAGGAAGCAAATTTCAACGTTTTTTTTAGTTCTTCTTATTCCGTCATAGGTCTCCTGCGCAGGCTCAGATGTCGTACATGTGACGTAGGCACGTAGTCTGACCGAGTCTGACCTATGGCGACGCTTTACTCTCGCTGGACGCATGCGCCTTTAACACTTTAGCATTGACTTTCGAAAAACGTTAATTACTCCGCCGATAAGACAGTTACGAGATTATTATGTCAATTTCACAATGTAGTATGTACCCCGACAATAGAAAATGTTCATATAAAGGCTTAAAACGGTTCAGCTGTAACGTTATTTGATGTCAAAGTGGCGCTTACGCCCCATAGGATTCAATGGAATGGCCAGCTAGCCACGGTCTTCTCGTTAGCATGGCGGCCGCCATACTGTCTACACTCTCAGAACGTTCGCTGCCCCCTTGGCCTATCCTCACCATTCATTTCAATGCTGCGAATTTCGGAGATTGCGCATGCGTATTACATGATTCATGCGAAAGTTTATGAGCATCGATAAGCATGCTTATTCCCGCCAAGCGCTGCCTTTCGAACGCAGATAAGCCTATGGCAGTCCGGCCTCAACGGGACTCGGGACATCAGCTCGGACAACTCCACATAGGAAATAAACAGCAGGGAGGAGGCATACAATTACAAATTAATGGTGGATTTATGTAGTTTAGCTAATTAAAAACCCAGACGAATAACCATAATCGACCAAGTACACCGAGAGGCTAGAAAACGAGGTTATAATTCATCAACAGTAGCCTACAAGATCAAGATGTGTCACGTTTGCAGCAGGTCGGCGTGATAGCTGCTAAAGAAGCCAACAGAGCACAAGGTATTCATCATGTCACGGGCAGAAAAAAAGGTTTGGGTCTCAGTTAAAACGATTTCCCCCCTCTTAATCCCTCATAAATACCAGTAGGTCTAGTGAGGGAAATTAGCTTTAGGCTATTTGTTATTAAAATATGATGATAAGGACCCCAACGAATTTTCTCCCTTTCCTTCTCAAACTACGTTGAAACTGCATCTTTAAAAGCCCAATTTTCTAAATTTCCCGGGGAGAAACCCCCGGACCCCCGTAGGTTGGAAAAAAATAATAATGAAAAAAATTGCACACCTAGTGACCCCTGATTCTGTGAAATGACTAAGTAGTAGGAGTATTACCATGAAAATATAGTAATATTTGCGAGTGTATGGATGGAATTTACATATGTGAATGGCCACTGCCTACCCTGCCACAGACCCCACCGCACGCCACTGACTGCAACCAAGATAGATTAAAGGTACACATACTGTATATATCTGGCTGATGATTCATACAGCTCTTCTTGAATAGGATTTTTGTTTAATAATAATTCCCATGCTAAAGGGAAGCCTGTCCAGTAAGCAAATCACAAGGTACAGCCAAAATAACATGCATTTGGATGGAGTCATAGATGGGTTACTTTTAGTGACTTGAGTTGCAACATTGGAGGTGTAGGGGAAGAATTGCAGTTGAATATATTCATATGGTTGCCCTCACACAGGAGTTAGAGAGGGGATCACATTGTGCTCTGAGCTTTCACATTTGATAATCCAAGGTCTTATTATTATTCAAACTGCTATTCAAACAGAAAAGCAGTGTTCAGAGATTAAGTGTCAATTGAATGTTGCGTATGAAATACAAGAAATTGCCCTGCATCATTCATAACCATAATCCCACTCATATGAGTTCATACTCTAATACCTCACCTCGTGGAACTTTGTGCAAATGTTGATACCTAACTTGGCTACTGGCAAGGTAGAGTTGTTCCTGTTACTCCATAATTTTACTCTGCAGGATACAAATGAAATGTAGGCTGCCAATTGAAATGTACTGTGCACTTGATTCTCTCTGTTTTAAACTTTGCTTGTTCTCTGCTCCTGTTCTTGTTGCTTTGGGTGTTTTTTTTTTTTTTTTTCATTTTTCTCATTTTCTCTGCAATTTTATGAATTCTGCCTGTGTTGGTTATTGGTGATTCATTCTCCTGTTACAATTTTTATTTTGTGTGTGTGTGTGTGTGTGTGTGTGTGTGTGTGTGTGTGTGTGTGTGTGTGTGTGTGTGTGTGTGTGTGTGTGTGTGTGTGTGTGTGTGCATGGGTGCATGTGTGTGTGTGTGTGTGTGTGTGTGTGTGCGCGCGCACGCGTGTGCATGCGAGTATAATCTGTTTTGAGTTTATGTGCCTGCTGCCATTCTTCATTTTGAGTTTGCCTAACTACATACTGTATAGAGAACTTATTAACTCATTGAATGCCGCATTGTTTTTGGAAGCTATGTCCCACAGTGCCGGCAAGCTAGATCGTTGTTGACTATTTTTGTAGAGCCACAGCGTATTCTATGTTATAGTTATGGACATATACTATGGCTCATTTGAAAGGTAAGACTCTGAGCTCTCAGTGGGTGAAAACCGTTTATCTCTATGTGTCTCCATTCCTGAGAAATCGCAAGCTAAACAGTGGCTAGTTTTCATCAAAATCCCCGTTGTTCCTCTAGAAACGGAGATATAAGCCACTTAAGACAGACGTACATTTCCGGATTGTAGGATTTCATGAGTTTTTAATCGTCATCTACTTCAGTTCTCTTCATGATAGACTTCCAAAAATCACACATAGGGTGAGTTAGAGTGTCTAGTTTCGTAATTAAAAAAAAAAGCGAAAAACGCAATATTGCGTTGTTGGCACTCTACGCATGGGAGCTAAAAACGCAATATTACGTTGTTGGCACTCAATGAGTTAAAGGTCTGACTGCAACCTCCTTATATTTTGGGTCTGGCCTGCTGTCTGTCACAGTATCTTGATACATTGTCCCTGTGCAGAGATATTGCCTTGGGTGCCATGTTTTAGAAATCACAGCTCATCTTGTGAGAGGACTTATCTCTGGTCAATCCAGGTTGAGCTGTCATCATCTCATGCATATTTTAAAGGTACCCATCTCTACACAGAAAATGTGTCAATCTTTCAATTTGTTCTGTACTTAAGCTTAAAATCCCATCTACTTTAAATTATAAATAGCAACACCGTTAAATGGCCAAACTGTTGCCTTCTCAGACCAAATTCAAAGTAATCACTACATTTAGCAATATCGTGATGGATTGTACATGCATAGCATCATTATTGGAGATATGACTAAATTAATCCTGGGAGTGCAAACAAGTTGGAAAGTGCCAGAACTAGTTGGTTATCTTACACTTCCAGTTGTTCCAATCCCTTCTGATAAGAAGGATTTAAATATATTTATATAAATACATGTATACAAAATAAATAGTCCGTCATGGACTGGCCAAAGTAGGTGATTAAAACATAATTAGTTTTATTGTCATTAGTTAATGTGGACCACTCCAATTTTGAAACATATTGTGACATTATTGTATGTAAAGATGTATTTGGAAAGTTTGTGCACCTATATGGCAACTATGTTTTATTGTGTTCATGACTTGAAGTGAATCATCCTTTTTCTCATTGTGTCAGCCCTCCTCATCTTTCAAAAATGTATGGTCTCTGGACTAACGACAGAAAAGAACATCATAAAGAAAAAAAAGTGGCGTACAAGTAAAATCAGTGTTCTGCATTAAACTGCTGGGGACTTGATCTCCAGCACCAGCAGACGTACACACTGACCCAGTCGCCGCAGTGAAATGGTCAAATCCAGTTAGGGTAAAAAAATGTCTTTATTAACCCTATTCTCTAATCTTTGGATTGCATGAATTAGTCTGAATAGCTAAGCAATCTGTCGTCTCGTCTATGAATAAGTGATGTGAGAGGTCCAGGTTTGCTACAGCCTCTGGCACCTTTTCTGTGTCTGCTATGAACTTTGTATTGCAACCCACACACTGAATAAAAAAAAACATACCATCCTTCTCTCTGTGCCCTTTCTGTTAACAACTAATTTGGATTCTGTATTGATTTATGAGGTCAGGGAGACAAATTGATGTCAGTGAAAGTGGTCTTTGGAAGTCTGAAAATAAAAGAGGAAAAAGGTGACTTACAGTAGTAGCGTAAATGTCACGCGAGGCATGGAATGTACCTGGCTGCTGCAGGTACGCCCACAGCCTGGGTGTTTTTAATGAGCTAAATGGTTTAAGCAGGGAACCAGTACAACAAATGTCACTTAAATACCGCTTCCCTTTCCAGGAACTGGGCTGTGTCATGGCGTACTGAATACCGACACACTACACAACACCATAAAACCATGAATCTGTTTTTTTCCTCTTATCATTTTCACCAGCGAAATACCCTATATGTCAGTCTGAATTGATTTCAAGGCCCTTTTAAAGCATTTTATGTTTCCATCCCAGGGGGGGGATCGGGGGATGGGGAGCCTTGTGGTTTCCCTAAGTCTTTTGGAAGCTGGCTGGTGTGTGTGCTCACTGACCTGTGAATATCAGTGGCGGAGGGAGATGAGTGAGTGGTGGACCTTGTGACCATCATCGCACACAGCCGGAAACGAACGCTAATTTTCCACCTCATTTCAGTTGTTGGAGGCCCTACACAAGAACAGCATGAGGAGAAATACCATTCCAACACATCAGTGTCTTGTATTTATTCTCATCGCCAGCAGGGGTTTGCAAGGCTTTGCTCATAATGTGCGAACCTGCCTGTTGCCACTGAGAGATCACCCCCTGACAACGCTCAGTGAAAGCGTCAAAAGAGTCAAAAGCAAAGGTTTCTTCACAGTAGCCCTGGTCTGATGGGATCTCTAGATGTGCCAGTACGATGTGGTAACGTAATGACTGTGCCTTAATAAGCTTGCGTTAGATGTCTAATGCAGCTTTGAGAGGCGTGACAGTCCGTCTTGTGTGATGTCGATTAATGTCGGGTTTCTGTTAATTCATTCATTGTGATAAAGAGATCTTTTTTGCTCCGAGGGAATACGTCAGGTTAAAAAGCATACGTTCCTCCACTCCTTTAGTTTTTCATAGTCATTTCAGCCCACCACTTTGGAGAATCTTCTCCTCTTCCCAAATGAAAACAAGTTCTGTGGGAAGAGACTTACACTTCATTAAAAGTTTTTCTGAAGCAAATGAAGCGCTCCTCCCCCCCCCTGGGACCGCTGGAGCCCCAGATCTCTGGGCCCGCTCACCTCATTAAGGCCCGTGACATCCCAGCGTGTGCAGAAACCACTGCACACGGGCTTCCTTCTGACATCAGTTTAAAAATTTAACCACCGCCGGAGAAAAAAAAAGAACCCACCTACACTCGCTGGCTAATTCTCTCTGTCTTTCTCTATATATATGAATTTTGCGCTCAGTATAGCTCTGTTTCAGATCTCTACCTGCATGTCAGTGGTCCATTCCCCGGGATGTTAATTTAGCCCTGAGAGACATGCGTGACATTCTCCCTCTAATTTTTGGAGGTCCTTGAAATCACCGCACGATTCCGCAGATGGCAGACGGCAGCCATAAAGTGTGTTGTCTCCACTATCACTACCACTGCCACTGCCTCTACTACAGTACAACTCTAATACCAGAGGGAAATGTGTTTCCAGTGCATGCATGGTAGTATGCAAAATATATGGTAACAAAGGTCTCAAAGGTTTGGTATGTGTGTATCACCACTTATCGTATCACAATGAAATGGTTTGTAACTATGAAAATTATTTGCATGAATAATTTTCAATACAACCTCAATGCAATCAATACAACATGCCCCACACTTACAGTACAAATCAATTATACAACCCTACAGTACAGATCCATCTTACAGCTATAAATTATTGTGCAGGTACTACCTTACAATTAAGAATATACGGTGCACTTTACTTCAAAGTATCTATAAGGGTGACATGACTCTGTCATGAACGTGTCATAAATGTTACAAACAAGTCATAAACATACATGTGATAAAAAGTGTCATTCGTTTTTTGTCATGACAGGTTAGGGTTAGAAAATTAGATTTTTTTTTTTTTAATTGGATGATTTTTTTCCCTTCATTTTTCACCAGCCTGTTTTTGTCATGACAGGTTAAGGTTAGGGCCAGGGTTAGGGTATAAGGTTAGGGTTATGATTAGGGCTAATGTGTCATGACAGTGTCATGTCAGTCTTATGTAGATACCTGCAAGTAAAGTGTTACTGAAAATACTTTCCGGAATGTCTATTTGCACCCCTGGTACAAATAGCCTTGGCCACACAGCTGAGCTATTCACACCCTGTGACGTAACGACAAAAAACAATTTCTCACATGCATGAAAAAAAAAAAAAAAATTCGTCAGAAGAATTCTGAAAAGTTTTGGCACTAATATCTGTTCAAATTAAGCTTCAGGAGGAAAAGTTGTATTTTCACAATCTTAGTATACAACTGTCAGTTTTTTAGTTAACAGTTGTGATTGTGATGCTCAGGCATATGAACTATTAATCCTGCCTTCAAACCCTCATCTTGATGAGGAAGTATCAGTGGTTAGCATCATAGTCATCATAGCATCACGATGGCATCACAGGGGCAGCCGTGGCCTGCTGGTTAGGGCTTCGGGCTTGTAACCTGAGGGTTTAGTTGCAGAGAACTGAATTTCCCTCACCGGATCAAAAAGGTATATATTCTATTCTATTCCATTCTATTATTATTCTATTCTAGTCTAATATGTCGAGGTCAGGGGTTTGGGTCCCACGTGAAACATTTTGGCAGAGATAAGTATGTTGTGTGTGTGTGTGTACCTACGTCTCTGCAGAGAAGGTAATTTGAAGAAGAAATCGGTTCTCAAACAGAAGTTCTGATGGCAACAATTAGCTAGTTTATGCACCAGGGTGTAAATAGCACACATTACTGTATACAGTACATCAAGGTACAAATAGCATACACTGCTTACTGTACAGGGATGCAAATAGCATTGTTCGCACCCCTGGTACGAATAGTCTTGGCCACACCACTGAGCTATTCACACCCTGTGACGTAACAACAAGTGCACAGGAGTGCAAATAGCATACACTGCTATTTGTACCAGGCAGGCAGTAGAACACACTGTTGTGTGCAGTAGGGTAAGAATAGCATTCACCAGGGTACAAACAGCATATACTGCCAACCAGGGGTGCAAATAGCCATTCCCATATATTTTTACAGATACAAGTTAATGCTAGACATACAAGTCCAATAGTTACGCATGTTTCTTTGGGACTTTCTTAGGGACATCTTTGACACTTCCTTATTGAATAAGCAGTGGTGAGGCTCAGATTTGATTAACCAATCTAGAATCTCATTTCACTATCCAATCACATGGTTTTTTCCTGGAGTGGGTCTTTAAAACGTGTGCTCAGCCCATTATGAAGCAATATCTATTTTCTGACTCATGTAGACAAGGCCTTTGAGCAAGAATTAAGTCACTGAGGGGTCAAAACTGATGCTTAACAAAGAATCGTTCTATCGATTGCCTCTGTGAGAACTCCGCAAGACCTCTCTGTACCTTACCACGACACACGCACAGATACACACACACACACACACACACACACACAAGCACAAACACAAACAGACACAAGCACACACACACACACAAACACAAATTTGTGTGTTGAAAAGAAAGAACAATACTTGTCACAACCCGTTTGATTCAACATGGCTAAAGGGTGCCATCCAAGTGCAGAGCCCACAGTAAACCCAAGCTGACAGCTTACACAAGGTGCACTCAAGCTTAGGTGTGTGCAGCGTGACGTGTGCTGCAAAGGCAAGCTTGGGCTCCTGCAAAGACATGAGTACACACTACCTTGAAGGAAAGAACGCGCTTTGTGAACATCTCTTCAGAAGGCATCTTGCTGTTCGCAGTGAAACCTTCAAACTGAAGAAAGGAGACACTGGTTAAATGCACAGGGTCAGCTTAAAGAAACTCAAAAACAGTGTAAACATCGGCCTAAATGCGCCCTGCTGTAAATCCTTCACATTGCTCGGAGGCCAGAAGCGGCAAGGTCCTGTTTTTAACAGGAGGCCGTAAAAAAAAAAGATGACTTGACAACAGTCCCGGGCTATGTTCACTTCTGCTCCGCTAGCTAATTGTACACACACTGGAAGATGAATTGATTGTGAGGACAGACCTCTATTAGCGCCGGAGCCCAGAGGAACTTGGCCGAGTGATTGCGACAGCTCATTAAGCCCCATCAGCCCCCGGCCTGCAGCTACAGAGCCCAACACCAGAACACCTGACCCACCAACTGCCTACAGTCAAACTGCTGCAAGGCTTCTTGTTGCTTTCACAGCTGATCGGACCTACAATCAGAGCCGTTGCTTTTTTTCTCTTGTCTTTTCTTGGCTTTTTTTTTGTCTTGCCGTCGGTTCAGCTTTACTGTCTTAATATGGCCGGGGTAAATGGTGTGCTTCAATTGCTCTGGGATACAGCTGTCACATCCTAATCACATGGTTAGAGCTGCCGGTCCCAGACATGATGTTCACTGTACTGTACCTTCAGTGCGCCTGTGTCTTCCGAGAAGATTCCTGTAATGGCAGCGAATGTTTTAAGTGTTGTCGCAGGTCATGCTGCTATTCTCTGTCCTCAGCAGATCTGTCAGCCGCTGTGCTGGTTTGCGGAGGGGAGCGCTGAATGGTTGAAGACATTCAATAACATGCCATTTCCAATGATTGTCACTTGGAGCTCCCATCGAGCGCAAAACTGCCAGAGGAGAACCAAGACTCATCAGCATGAGAAACGCCTGCTTCTCTCCCACTCTCCTCAGAAGGGAGCTAGCAAAGACTTCCTCCTGTGTCCCTTTTACATTCATATGCAGACTTTTTTTTTATTTTGTGTGAGATGGTATTTTCTTCCTATTGTCTGCTGTCTGCTGTGTTGTTTTCTTTGGCTGTGTTTTTTTTTTCTCTCCCGGTGAGAACTCTAAAGAGAACTGTACTGTATGTGTCTGTGCCGATGCCTCTGGACTTTGTGTGCTCTGGATGTGTGAATCAGGAGAATGGTCTGGGGGATATGTGGGTGGGGGACAGGTGCGATGGTTTGTTTGAATGGTTCAAATGATATGCCCTGAATGTTATAGACATCCTAGCCTTCTATTCAAATCCTGCCGATCATGTAGAACACAACACAACGCAACACTACACAATACATTTTTGCGCAACCTCATCATTTAATGTTTTATTATCTATTGTCTTATTCAAAGATGAGTTTTCTTCATCTCCATAAAACATTATACATTTGCTATATATCATAGCATTTTCATTATCAATATTCATCAAATGAACTATCTATAGCCATCCTGATGATTATATTAAAGGGCGATGTATTCTTATTGTTGACTATAGCATACTGTATATAGTATCTATCTACAGTATTTAATTTTATGCCAGTCAGTGACTCTATGATTCCACTCAGTTTGACTCCCACTCAAATGTGCTAATATAGTGTCTAGCGATTGTCTGAATGGCTTCTGCTGGGCACCATAAATGACAGTTAGAGAGCAGTATCATGTATTGATTGGGGGGCCAGCTGCAGGTTTCAGCCATTCAATGGCAAATGAAAAGACGGTGTGCATGCTTACAGGGCCCACTGGCCTAGTACTCCCCAGTATGTGATCCTGCTGAAACACATGACTCTTTTAGCTATATTAAACATTTAACTCAGTAGCCAATCAAATTACACCACCTTCTTTCTGTTCCCAAAGCAACAATTTGCTTGGTTGGAAGAAGGTCTTAGTCTGAGTGCCTTTGTTTTCCAGTTACAGCTGGTATGGACCAGTACTCTGGGTTTGACAAAAAAAAAATGTTGTGGACCAGAAGGACCTTTAACATCTGCCCATTAAAATACACTGCTGTTGCAAATCTCCAGCTAGTATTCATCAGTATTTTTAATACAAAATTTGCATTTGTATCAACGAAAAATAGCCAAGGAATTGAACGATTCATTCCTGCTATGATTGAGTTTGAAACTGTTTTTCGAACATAATTGCAATTCCACATGGCAACTTTCCTTGCACACAAATTATTTATAGGTTGGTGTACTTGGAGATGCCGCCATAATGTCAATGAGCCAAAATGGCCCAAATGGTGCTTTTCTGATTGTCCATGATGGCCTCTACTCTAAAGGGTTTATAATTTCCAAACAGTGCTCAGATTGTAATTGTAATACAGAGCGTCTGTGTCTTGTGCTGCTCTCCAGTGTGATAACAGCTTAATTAAGTCAGCCAGCTGCAAAAAGCCAATTAGCATATATTGTTTGAGCAACATATTAGACCCCCCCCCCCCCCCCCCCCCCCGCCCCATCTCAAGGGAGGCCAGGTGGAGTCAGTGCACTCACATATGTTTGTTCGACTGCTTGAAGGCTCAGCTAATTGAAATAACCCACGATTGGCCCTAGTCTCCACCAAAGCTCATGAATGTGATGGAAAGGCTTCCAATCCACTTGTCTGCTCCACTGTCTTAAATGGCTGTCTTGAGGCATGACCAACCCCCCCTGCTTGTGGCGACCGTGTGCTC
Organism: Sardina pilchardus; assembly: GCF_963854185.1. Classification (NCBI taxonomy): domain Eukaryota; kingdom Metazoa; phylum Chordata; class Actinopteri; order Clupeiformes; family Clupeidae; genus Sardina; species Sardina pilchardus. Next base: position 13,766,492 of record NC_084995.1, read on the forward strand.
ATGTAATTTATTTATTTGATTTGAGTGTGTGGGGACGTCATACGGTGGGGGCAGTAGAGAGCTTTGAATATCAATGTGCTTGACAAAATGTGCCATCTGATCACTTCAACAAAACTGTTGAAAAAAATAGAGTGAGCACAGATATCACAGGCCATTTGTAAGAATAAATAAGAGTAAAATACAATATATTTGAAAACAAATCATTTAAGCTATTCAGTTCAGAATAACGCTGATAAGTACACTGATGTTTTCCTGATAAATCAGTCCATTGTGAAGATATGGATGGCAGATTTAGAGTGTGGGAAGCAACACAAACCACTTTGCACTCCAGAAGACTATGGTCTAGCATTGATATATAAATATATATATAGATATACATGTGCCTTTGAACAGTTGTGCTCGACCACATGGGAGCACTGTTGTGCAGTGTGCCCAACCCTCCCTCCCCTCCGCTCCCTCAATCAAACACTTTCCTTCTTCTCTCGCAGTGCAGTCTTGTAGCCCCGCGTGCTATAAGGATTAGTGCCAATCATAACCAGAGAACTCAGAGCAACAGAGTAGCAATGCCTCTCTGACGTTTTGATCATATGCCAAAGGACAACTTTGCAAGTTTGGCTGAGGCTGTCTGAAGCTGTTTTTTTTTTCAAACATGTGCTCATCTTCTCCCCGACTCCTGAAAATACCCTGTCATCACAGGCCAACTCTTCCAGATCATTCTTATGAGAGACACACTATACTATCTAGGATGGGAAATATTTAGAATGAATTCATGGATCATAATAAAATAACCATTATAGAGTCACAGTGCATATCTACTGTATATGAAGGCTCTCAGTCTGTCAAAAAAGAAATGCTATTGAGGTTTGTTGAATGAGCTTTTGTGAGCTGAATCTCGCTCAGTGCTGTACATGGGAGTGTAGAGGTCTGGCATTGTGGCCAGTGTGATTTCTGCCACAGGCTGTTAAGCTACTCTTTTCATGAGCATAATAGAGAAATTGTCATGGAGACAGGAAGGAGCAGTGGCTGAAGGTATAGAGGTTTGGACTTTTCCAAAGAGGAACTGAACAGATTCATTCCTGCTCTCCAGTCGTTAGAAAATGGCCTTCTTTCTTATTTGAATTAGGCTCGACAAATTGTTCTGATGACTCCATGCTACTGGGTATTTCTCCTATTCTGTAAAAGAGGTGTGGTTTGAATGGCCAGGTCCTGACTTCCTACATGCCCGATACAAATGAAATCAGCTTGAAGTGACTATTTTTGCCACTGAAAACCATAAAAAGACTGATTCAAGCAAGTATATTTTTCAGCCTATTAAGAATAATTACAGTCTTAGCCACAGGAGTTAGCCAGCTTGGTGAATTAAAAAATAATCATTTTCAAGTGTAATAATTCCTTAACTGAAGCACAGTACTTTAGTCTTTAGTATACTAGTTAATTTCACATTAACCTCAAACAAACACGGTAATATCTGGTGGTGAGTTTACCTCTGGTAATGTGTCTTCCCAGAAGGCCTTATTTCAGGTCTCTACAGAATACAGAATGCATAATACTTCTGCAGAATACAGAATACATCTACAGATTACAGCATACCTTGTGGCTACAATTTCATCATATATGATACAATCTTATAATGTATAAGTAATATCACACACACACACACACACACACACACACACACACGCACGCACGCACGCACGCACGCACGCACGCACGCACGCACGCACGCACGCACGCACGCACACACACACACATACACACATATTTAGGTTATATATACTGAATGAATTGTCCAAATAAAGAATGAACAACTCCATATAAATGGTAATAGAGCCTATGCCATTATGTTGTTAACAAGTTTCACACTGAGCTACAAACAACAACAATGTCCTAACTAAATAAGCATAAAGTCCCACATCACCATCATAGGGATGATCCTTTATAGTATTTTAGAGTGAATTTACTTAGTACACAAAGGGTTTCTACAAGTGTGAGTATAGTTAGGCTCAAATGAACTGGGTTTATTTTGGGATTTTACCATTTCTCCAAGAGAAAAGCACAAAAAAGTGCTTCATGTACTTTTAACCAGGCACTGATCTCTGTCAAGAACAAAAGAGCTCTTTTAGCAGGGTGCTCGATATCTCCGCCCCTGAGATTTTCCGTAGACGTTCTGAGTAGATGTGGGTGTGGGTGTCCCTGCTGATGGCCTGATGTCGCTAGAGGAGGACGGAGGGCGTTTGAAGTAGTCCAGACTGAATGACCCCTCCTGACCTCCAACCCCAGTCACACAGACATGAAACACTCATCTGGGAGAGTCTCGCTCACACTACAGTTGACTTTGAATGTCCCCGGCAATACCGTCTGATGACCTGATCAAAAGCTTTATTTTGCCTTTTGATCCACAGTACTCTCTCCTTATAGTTTTTTTATATATATATATATATATATATATATATATATATATATATATATATATATATATATATATATATATATGTATAGTGTATGAAAGGGGGAGTTGAGATGGCAACCACTTGACTGTTGATGTGCTCACGTTCTCAACATGATGCAATATGCCTTAGGTGGGTCTCTTAATTTGGTTTGTGAATGTCACTTCTCTTGTCTGGTGACTCTGCTGCCATGGCAACCAGGCAGATGTGTGGGGTCCGGGGTCAGGATGCAGCCTTGTTCCCTGGAGCCACTGAACAGGAAGTGTGTCACAGAGGCAGTCTGGTTCGCCCCTCAGCGGACCGTCCGATGCGCCCCAGCCAGGTGTCACCTATTAAATCCATCAACGAGTACCTTTTGTTTTGGAGCGCAGTTCAGCGTCCCCAAGGTTAGGTTGGCGGGCACATGTGTCACGAGTCAGCACTTCCTCCAGGGGCTGCAGCGCATTCACATGACATCCTGTTTGTCAGTCAGAACAGGGATATGAAGTCACAGATGAGCACGTTTCTCTGTGTTTATTAATCATCATCTCAGAAGCCCGGTGATATTTCGCGTATTTGTTGCGTTTGATGTGATTTGAAATGATTGTCAGGGAAATATACTGAGACTACATATCACATTATTTTCTGTTGTTAGTGGCTTTGTAAAGCCTGTCTTGAGAACATGTTATTGTATAGTGAAGTTTCAGTAAAAATCCCGATCTGAAATGGTGTACCGTTTAAGTCACCCATAGGGCCATTTTAGCCTCCTGTTGTGCCTTGAACTATGAAGCAATGTGCCATATTCATTTTTAATTATACAAGTGCAGTTGATGTCATGTTATTTTATTTTATGTACCATTTTATGTTGAGAGAAGTTTGAAGAGACTGCATTAACACCACATTTAATACAATCCGAAATGGAATGGAATGCCTGACAAAATGAATTTTGACTGATTTGTCTTTAGTATAGAGACTTTAATGAGCTCATTATATAAAGCTTTCTGCTCAGGCATGTGATGATTTTGATATTCTTCCATTATTGTCAACAAAGGCATCATTACTGAACATACTGTTTTGATTTGAACCTGGAGTGGGTGCAGTAAGTAAACACCGAATTTAGTTCGCTAAATGAGCAAGGGGGAAATAACGGTGATTATGAAATCAGTGCGTGATTGCTAGGCTGTGCGCTTAGGAACGACTTCATTTGAGCGTACACAATCTATGAATAATGATTTAAAAAAAAAAAAAAAAAGCACAACTTGTAGCGTATTTTAGCTATGGCCCTGTGTGTCTACCAATGTCAGCGTTTTCCCCCCCAAATGTTAAAAGTGCCATTTGCTTTTAAGCAGCTCTGTTCTTTACAGAAGAGTGGATTAGTGTGATTTGCGATGAGCCTGGCCGGAGAGCGCCAGCACACACAGTCAGTGGAGCCGGGAGGGCGTGAGCTTGTTTGGATGGCTCAGATCCCCCAGGTCAGTTGTGCCGTGGCGTGCTCCTGCTCTGTGTCCTTGGCTTTTACGGTGACAACGCATCAGATAAGGGGCTCGTAACGTGCACGTTTCCTGTCCAAAAAATCCATAGGGTGGAGCTGGGCCCCAGTCAGGTCAGGCTCCACAGGAAGCAGTCTGACGCCTGTGCCCTCTCTCTCTCTCTCTCTCTATTTTTCTCTCTGTCTCTCTCTCTCTCTCTCTCTCAGGCAGGCCCAGAGGCACAGGGACAGATGTGTGGGCCTTCACCCATAGCCCACAAAACGCTGGAGGTGGTGGAAGCAGTCATTCCACGGAAAAAAAGTCATAGAACTACAACTCAGATGAATGTGCAGTGTTACTTGACTAGTTCAGCGGTGGTCCCAAGTGATTTTTTGTCCAAAATATGGCAAATATGTATTTTTAGTCTAGCCAGTTGACTGACCGGATCTACATATGAATTTCAACGCCGCCTCTTAGCGTACGGAGAGGACAGCTGAAGTATTTGAATACTACAGTACACTCTTTCAAACTGTTATCTGTATATGTGCCCTACTGCAGAAGCGCAATCAAATGGTCCTAATGCATTGGTGCACACTAAAGAAGCTTAGTCGACCCAGTGCAAACATGCTACGTATACTATTACATGGGGAGCATCTGGAATAAAATAATAGAAATCCACAGCAGTCTATTGCTTGCTTTGCATTGGTGCACTGAGGCTTATGGATGGTATTTGGCCTGTTGACCTATATATAAACGCATTCCACTCCACCATGCATTCACTGAGTAGTTTGATCCTGTTAGTCCCACATGCCGCCATTATCTTCTCTCGCCAAGCAGCAGCACAATGGACAAAGCCCAGCACTCATTCAGAGGACTTGACGGCAGCACTGCCACAAGTGTGGAGGGGTTGTTGTGGAGGAGGTGCGTTGGGCGTGTACACTTTTCAGTGGAACGATGCATTCGATTTGCATGCCACACTACTGCCATTTCTAAAGCATATGTTCAACATTTAAAACACAGGATGAGGACTTCACCTGCTGTACATGAGATGAACCAACTTTGTTATGAGACCCAATCTTCTGGCTATTTATTTCTCCTGAGCTAATGAGAGGCATCCCAAATGGTCAAAAATCCTCAATTCAGAAATGGACAGGCAAAGACATGATCCATGAGACTGAATATTTTTGTAATATTCTGAACCGTTATATTTCATGGGATAAATATGCCCCATCAATTCTTACAAAGTGTCTTCAAACTAATATGAGCTTCATTGATATATGCTGTCTAGCGTGCTGCCAGGGATGTAAAGCTTACATCTGGAGCTCAAAGCTACAAAGAGAATAAATTCATGGACCTACAACAAAGAAACATGTTTCAATATGACTAAAAGTAAAATAATTACATGTTTTTAGAAAGTAGGACACGGTCTTTGATGCTAATATTTATATTTACATATTTTTCTAATGCAATGCCATTTCAAAGGCTTAACATTATGCTAGAATTAAATGATCAAACTGGCAGTGCCTGCCTTTATCTGTAGGAAAGTGTAAATATATTTTAAAACATTCCAGTTTCTAAAGAGACTGTAGGACTACTATGTTAATTTCTCTGAGATGAACAATAAAATGTGAGAAATGATAAGGAATGCACACATGTAAACAACATCGCCTACCAAAGAAGATGCAAACTGTTTGCCAATGTGAAGTCATATTCTGTTCTTCTCAGGACACTAATGAATAGAGTTTAAAATGTACACTGGGGACAGCACACAAACAATGCACAGCATCACCTTAGATGTGCTTCTTTGTCAGGGAAAAGCCAAATGCTAAGGTTGTCGGATTGAATCAAACACATTGACTTGGCATGAGCCACATGCAGACACAATAACAAAAGACAGCAGCTGCCTATCAACAGAGTTTATGCACATAGATGTCATAGATTAGACACCTAACAATAATTCACTGTATGACATACTGTATATTTAGTGGTTTATAGATATGCTGTATATTATGAGTATAATTCAATCACGTCAATAAAGGCTGTATCTTCCAACTCTGCTCTGAATATAGGCCCCTTCACAGTTCACATCACAGAAAAGGTGTGCGCATATCGGGGACAGAAATAAAAGCTTTCCATCAATTGTGTGTGCCTACTTTTTTACATGTATACCCGCTGGGCTTGTCGACCAGATAGCCTAATGAATCACGGGCCTTGTTATAACGTTAATGTCGTTAATACCCGTTATGTTATCAGCTCGGGATCAGGCAGACAATTGACATGAGCTAAGACTAATTTAATACGGAACGGTTTGCGGCTCCTGGTTAACAATGACAGTACCTTGACAGCTCAACATGCCAGTCTATTTTTGTCCCCATGCTGCATGCGCACCCAACCTAGGCTCTGGATGATTACAAACATTGATAGACAATGTGGTGGTAGTGGCTTTGCAGTGAATCGATTCCTAAAATGAACGTTAACATGCTAGCTCACCTGCCCCTTGGGTCTATGCTTTGAGTTGTGGTTAAGTCTTTGATGGTTCTTTGACTGTGTATGGTCATTTGAGAGACCCAGTAGCAATAAAAATGCCAACAGAGCACCTCAACACGAAGAACGACACAGAGAGCACAGAGCGGATACGCCTTACGCTCAGTCACCAGCCTCCAATAGTTCATCAGTGAGAACACAACATGATTGACAAGCACATCACTGGCAGCATTAACAGACAGCCATAGCAACAACAACGTGAAAACACAGCAGTACAAGCATACACCAGTGACAATGACTTCTCAACATAATTGACAGCGCAGGCTCGACAGCATGACAGTCAATCATAGCAACAGCACAGGAGATGGGGGTGTGTGTGTGTGTGTGGGGGGGGGGGTCGGGTCGGGGTGGTGCAGGTGTGTGAGCATATGAGCTACAGGTGTGTGGCTATAAGTAGTGTACCATGAAGAGGTGTGTTTTCAGTCTTGTCTTGCCAAATGTGAAATTGGTGCAGTCACGTTCAGCTTTTATCCAAAGCGACTTATAGTACAGATGCTAACTGAAGGCGGTCTCCAGTCTCCCAGGAGCAACGTGGGGTAAAGGGCACCACAGTGGCAGCCAGGGATTGAAACGGACTTTTGTGACTACTGTATGCTAAGGTGACTTGATGTCCAAGACCAAAACCGTGGACATAATCCCAAAAATGTGGAAAAGACAGGGACATTTTCAGTTTGACTATCAATCGGATTGAAATACATACAAGTTTTAACTTCAAAAAAGGGGACATGGGTAGATTTTCGGTACTTTCCCAGGGACAGGCAACCAAAAACGGGGCTGTCCCTTGAAACTGGGGACGTCTGGTCACCCTGCTGTATATGCTAGCTCCTTAAGCACCATGTACCACCACCCCCTGTGTTGATGAAGAGGCGTCCTAATTCTGGGGGCCATGTAGGGAATGATTTGCCCCTACTGTATTTTCACCTGTTTGCATGTAATGGGACTCGTCAGTTGCACAATAAACAAAAGCTGGCCATGTAGAAAGACAAATAAATAGATGAATATCTTGAATTAGGACACTCCAATTATTTTCATGGTGCACTTGTTTTCTCTTAGCCATGGACACATCTCACAAGACATTAATTTGGATTCTTTGAAATAATTGAAATTAATAGAAATGTGATTCCATTTCCATGCGCTTCAGCAAATGCATCACATTAGTAAGAGCACATGTGTGTGACTAATTGAAATTATGCTGAACCCCTCACTAAAAATAACAGAATAAAACAGCAGCTCTGTGTTTCTCTGACAAGCCCCCAGCCCTTGCCACCACTAAAAAAACCCACCACCACCACCACTGCTTGTGTTTGAGAGTACAGTCTCTCAAAGCAAACTCTCAGAGCCTCTCAAGCCAGCAAAAAAGGCTGGAGGAATTTGCCTTTTAATTGGGCTCTGTGGTTTGATTTTATGGTGGATCAAAATCCCAAATTACTTTTACACTTGTATCTAGCAAGTTGATAATCATATGGCTGCTTGACTTTGACAGTACTTTAAAACCCTGTTTTGCTCCCGGGGAGGGCGACTAGGAATTTTCCATGTCTTCACTTTTATAAACAGCAGATGAAAAAAAAAACAACTTGTACACTATTGACCCTAAAGGAACCAATCGACTCTAAATTCTGAACTACAGCACACAATTACTATACGATCTGAAGCACTGCCGGCACTACTAGGGATGTTCAAAAGCCTTCTATAGTTTCCCAGATGTTTACTTCAAGAGGAAAATAGTCTGTATAGGGGAGAACATGACTAAAAAATGATACAGATTCCCCATTGGTCTGGAGAGAGTAATGACCACTTCCCAGCAGCACTGTCAACATAGATATGCCTGAGAGCATGTTGATCAAAGGGCTTGTGGAAGTTCAGGGCAGCTTGGTCTAATACCATAAAGAGATTTGAATGACGTTTATCCACATGCAGAGTAAGGTTAATTGCACCTGTCTGACATACAGGACTTTGGAATGTGTTTAACAAAGACACTAATTCATGGGAGCATACAAAAGCTAAACCAGTGTAAAACCAGTGTATATATATATATATATATATATTTTTTTTTATAGAGACTCCCGTGGACTCAATCTTTGGAATAGATTATTTTGACACAAGACATAAGGAAAATGAATCAGACCAATGTGTGTGAACAGCAGGCAGTCTAGTCCAATCACTCAATCATTTACACAAAGAGCTCTTTTAATAAGCCCCTACACTAATCTGAAAGCGTAATCAGAGAGTAATCAAGACGCCATTTCTTCCTATGCCCACAGAAATGAGTAATACATCAAATTTCATCTCATAACATTACTCTGTTGTTTCAAGAAATCAATGTTCAAATCCTGCCTCAAAGTGTTTAAAGACCTCTTGATACAAATTCTTAAATCAAAGAATGCTCCTTTTTTAGTTGGAAACAAACAGCAAAGTATTGATGTACATTTAAACATGGTGTGTAACTGAGCTAATCCAGTGCAGCACACTATCTGTGTATAGCAATAGAATTACTGTATAATTACCCACTCTTTTCTGGCTTTTGAGAAGTGTTCTACTGAGAAATGCATCTTTGAAGTTAAATGATGCTACTCTATCCCTTTCATTGACTACTCTTCTACATGTGCTTTAGAAATTGTCTCTGCAAAACAGGCAGGTTGTAGCCTCATTAAACTTGATGAAAAATGAATCACTTTGCCCACTTTACTTGAAACTGCCAATGCACCTGGTAAACATCTCTTTTTTTTGCTTCAGAAAAACGTGTGACAACTAAAGCCTGTATTTGCTAGGAATAGATCTATGTTTCCCTTGTTAAAGGAACACTTCACCGTTTTTTGATTCGCTTAATTAAGACGAGTTGATACATACTTCTCACGTTTCAATACATGCACTCACTGGCTCTGGCGCACGGCGCAACTTTGATAGCACTTAGCTAGCCCAATGCATTCATTAGGATCCAAACAGAGATGAAGTTAGAAGTGACCAAACACCTCCATGTTTTCCCTAATTAAAATACAGTTACACGAGTAGTCACACAACGAAGTATGGTGAGACAAAATAAAACGTGGGGCATTTCTAAGCAGGTAAAAGGGATAACTATATTGTGTGGCGGAATAATATTGGGAGCACTTAGACTCTAGGGCCCTATGATTTCCGCGATGCGGAGAACGCGGACGGAATCACGGAATCTACACATGAAAACGGAATTCTCTTATGAACGCGGAATCGCACGGAATTTGCAGATATTTTGTTGACACGTTCATTAAACCTTTTAAATTAGTATTCCTTCTCGTGTATCAGTCTAAAACAACAAGCGCAGAAAGGTCTCTACCTAAACAGTGGGCAAATATGTAATTGCTAAACATGTTAGCTACCTTTGTAACCGTCTCGAATATTCACGTTCACGTTGAGTTTGTTGATGGATGCGTCAAAGCGAGTGGCTCCTCTTAAGCCAGCCAACGGTGGCAAGTGCAACACAATTAAGAAACTGACAGTTGTTTGCTAATTATCGGGGTAAACAATTCCCCAACGACTTCTCTGAGTCTGGACAACAACTGTTTTGTCAGTTTTGTCAATCACAATTGAGTGGACCCGCAAAGACACAGCGACCATATGAAATCGAAAGTTTATCTCAAGAACAAAGCTATCGGAACGACATGTCTATTATCACCCTCTTGCATGTATGCTGTATGCGTCACTTACAGTAATTAATTTATTTACAAACTAAGACGGCGAATTCGTTCAGAAACGCAAGCACCCAAACAATAACTGTATCTAAATTAGCTATGTACCAGAAATGACATTTTACCTTGACTCGAAGAGCTGTAAACAAGTCTGTAGGTTATACAAAACCGCTTGGAGCTCCAGCCAGGCTATATGAAACTTTGGTAACACTTTATAATAAGGGTACATGAATTCTCATGAACTAATGCATGAATTAATGCATGAATTACGCATTAGTTAATCCATTAATATATCATGAATCATTATGACTTAACATGAATTCACTGATTGTCATTAATGAATTAATACATAAATAACTCATCATCTTAAGCATTAAGTACGGTTGGCACATCATCATGAATCATGATTAATTAAGCATGATCATGATGACTTTTTGTCAGACAAAATTTTGGACATCACCGTCATGGAGAAAAAAGAAAAGTAATTACACATGAATTCATGTTAACTAAATGTCATGAATTATCATGAGTTAAAACATTAACTGAACTAATTAAGACCATTTTCAGAGAACATCGAAGAATCCACTTCTTTCGTCAGTGATAAAGTAAAGTTCATGATGAGTTAATGTATAGTTTACTTACCCCTTGGAGCACATTTCAAAAACCTAGAAATCACCATGATCATGTGTAATTCATCATTATTCATAATGATTTACCCACTGTACCTAATGCTCAAGATGAATTTGTTGTCCATACCTGATGTCATTACAGTTTTTATTGATTGCTTTGACGCAGTAGTCGACTCAAAAAGCCATTTTTCAAAACTCTTAACGCAAAGGCCTAAACAGTGGTACCAATGGTCAAAATGACTCATTTTGCCTGCAAAAGGCTCTAACTCCTCCAAAACATTTAAAATATGGACCAAAAGCAAATTTTGCCCTCAAACAGCACAACTTGCACACAAGTGCATAAGCGCTTCCAATCAGTCATTAGACAAGGGGCATCAAAATACAAAATTCAGCTCTCAATGTGAATCAGTGCTGCATTACTGGTCAGCAGCTTACTGTACAAATCAGTGCCAATTTGCTTTCTTGCAAAAAATAGATTCAGAATCATATACAATGATTTTTCAAATTGTATTGAATGCAGTATTCATTTTTTTGAGATTGTGGCTAAGAAATGAAATATTCCAACAGAAACCACATATATAGTATGAAAGAAAAAAATCCAGTAAAATCCATCACTGTGTAAGACATAAGGAACATAATAAAAAAAAAAAACATTCTGTACAATAAAGAAAAAAATATTTTCTAGTCAATTCTTACTCTCACTCTCATCTACCTTGACCATTCATGCTTGCAAGTTACAACACCCAACATGGCACCTTTTAAGCCTGCAGACTGATTGCAAATTGAAAAGTTTTGTGAAGCAGTGTCAAACAGGTGCTTCAGTGATTTCATACTGGGCAAGAAGTTTCTAAGAGATGGGAGCATATAGTTTCTGTTTGGTTACCACAGCTAAAGCAATGGAGTTTGGACTGCTTGAATGACATCTGCGTTAACTGATTTGCAAAAGGGTGCGGGAAGTGTGTCAAAACAATGACAATGGGTTAACTCATTTGCAAGAGGTGTCTTTTGCTCTGCTGAGAGAGTGATGATGAAGACTGAGAGGTCACCAGTTTCTTCAACAAGGTCAAAGCAATCAAAAAAAACTGTAATGACATACTATTAATTCATGTTTATTAATGAGATTTTCATGTATAATTAATGCATGAGTTAATGAATTAACTCATGATAATTCATGACATTTAGTTAACATGAATTCATGTGTAATTACTTTTCTTTTTTCTCCATGACGGTGATGTCCAAAATTTTGTCTGACAAAAAGTCATCATGATCATCCTTAATTAATCATGATTCATGATGATGTGCCAACCGTACTTAATGCTTAAGGTGATGAGTTATTTATGTATTAATTCATTAATGACAATCAGTGAATTCATGTTAAGTCATAATGATTCATGATATATTAATGGATTAACTAATGCGTAATTCATGCATTAATTCATGCATTAGTTCATGAGAATTCATGTACCCTTATTATAAAGTGTTACCGAAACTTTAGCATAGGCCTGGTTTCTACAAATATTCTACTAGCCTAGAATACTTAAATAAATAAATAGATGGATAAAAACAATGCATTTTTTCAGCAAGTAGTACAGTACTGCTCACTGACGAGAGAGTCTTTCACTGAGCTCAATAGGCCTACCAAGTGCCTTACCATCATGTACTTTTAAGTTGTTAAAAATATATATTTTCAGTTACTGTACATAACTTGTATTACAGCCTAGTTATGGCCATTTAATTGAAACTCATTTTTGGCCAGAGAGTTGTTGAATGTTTGGATGCATTTTGAATGTGCTTTCCTGAATATATTAACTGTTAACTAAATTGTGAGGGTTTTTTGTTGAGTTTTACAGGTCAAAACTGCTTAGGAGTAAAAAGAAAAGCAAAAATCCGAAAACGCTAAAAAGAAATCCGGAAAAACGGAATTTGGGAAAAAATAAAACGGAATTTGAGAAAAAATAAAACGGATTTCATAGGGCCCTAGCACAGTAATAACCTCACTTCAGTCCAAAGTGAAACTGAAAGTGCAAGAGTGAGGATATTACTGCGCCACAGTTATCTCTCTTACCTGCTTAGAAATGCTCCACGTTTTATTTTGTCTCACTATACTTGCTCGTGTGACTACTTGTGTAACTGTATTTTAATAGGGAAAACATGGAGGTGTTTGGTCGCTTCTAACTTCATCTCAGTTTGGATTCTAAAGTTGCACCGTGCGCCAGAGCCAGTGAGTGCACGCATTGAAACGTGAGAGGTATATCAACTCGTCTTAATTAGGGGAATAACGTAGTTTAATATGAAAAAAAAAAACGGTGAAGTGTTCCTTTAAGGAGATTGTATCATTAGCCGTTTACTGACTGCACAGATAGCCGGCGATGCACGGGCTTTTAGCCGGCTAGTCCCGATTGTACTCACTGATAGCCGGCTAATCGCCGAGGTGATTTACGCTGCCAATTGTCCTCCCCTGAGGGTACACATATTCCCGGGGCGACTGCAGTGAGCACGCGAGACGGCTATGCGGCGGCTAGCTGAGACATGGGCGGAGCTGTCAACAACGAGAGTTGTGCACACACTGCTGAAAGACTTAAAATCAGCAAACAGCTGACTGACTGTATGCTGAGCACAGCTGTCAGATCATCATCATACTGTTCACATATTAACACTGGTCCTTGTGGTCCATCTAGCACACTGTTCTTTCAAATGTCAATTAAATCGCCAAACATCTCAGCATTTATTTATTAATTGCTAACATATTGGGAAAACATAGCCTATCCTGCTTTATCTACAGCCAGGATAAATTAGCTAGACCTTGGCTAGCTTGCTCAAATAACCATTGACAACGTATTTCGTTAAAGCATGTAGGCTAGGCCTATATCATACCCACCCTAAGGTTTAAGAAACATAACAACGTTGTCCAATTTTAGTTTAATGCATTTTTCTGAATTGGAGAGGTCTCCTTATGAGGGTAGGCTCTGCATTTTAAATGGCTAATCGCTAGTCGCGATTAGCATCGTTGGTTTAAACTTTGCAGAGCTGTTTTGTTGTTATCACAAAAATACTGATTGTAACTGCTGTTAGGAAGACAGTTTGGAACCTGGCAGACGTGAGGCAGTGAAAGGTATAATGCACAGTCCAAGCGGAATGAGTGGAGAGTTGATATTGTGATGAGGCAAGAATTACTCTGTTAGGAAATGTTTATTACCAGATGAATATGAGGAATGACATTACATGGAAGTGGCCTGTTTAAGACCCCGTGGCTATATCCCGGGTGGCATCCCGTAACATAAACCCCTTATCCCACAACACATCAGCTGACTAGTCTAGTAGGCCTACACCTATATAATGCGTAACCGTCAACTATCTTATGACAACAGGCTGCTTAACCATCTTAGCCGTAGGCTACATTTCCCCCTTGCATGAACGTAACACAAGCATATCCGAGCTGCGCTACAATATTGTGTCACATCAAGCTAGCAAGTCTAGCTAGCCACAAACAACAGTGCATACCAGACTGTATAGAACAGGTGCATACTGCATAGGCTACTAATGACACTTTTTTAAGGTCAGTGAATAGCACCGAGTGAAAATCAATGTTTGCTTTATATCTAGTGACAGTGGTGATGTCGTCAGTTTGGATAAGTAGAGTAAACTTAGTCAGAAGATCTAGAAATATCAAACGGAGGAGCAGAGAACTTGACAGAGAGCTGCACCGCTGTTTTGAGAATGACAGTAGTGTCACGAGACTTCGAGTTCGACGCCTATGTTGTTGTACGTCACTGTTCAACTTCACACCCAGTTCTTACATGTTTACGCCTACACCGAGGCGGCTTTGGAATATCGCGCCTCTTGTCCTCACTGACCTAGCCGGGGAATGGCCGGTTAAACCTAGCCGCGGATGAGGCGGCGTTCAGTCAGTTAACGGCTATTGATGGACTTTAAAATACAAGAATACCAGATATCAGCAAACTCCTGTTGATTGATTAAAAATATCTTATAGTTACTGTATACCACACCACCCCTTATGAGAAAGAGCTAAAGTGAGATTTAATAATAATACGTGAATCATACTTGAATAATACTATGATGCTCTGTAATAGCTCTCTGTATTACCCTCTAGGGTTCCTCTTTCTATAGCATATCCCAAAACACTATAACATTTCTATAGCATGTGGTTCCCAGAATGTAAAAATGAAATTCTGGCACTATTCATTCACTCAAAGACAAAGCAATGACACTTCCCAAGATTTTAGATGAATTTATGAGTGCAATGTATAAATATTAAATCAGAATATATGAAAACAAGTAAACTGTGCTTTCGAGAAACTGTTGCACAAAATGTAAGCCATAAAGAAAGACTGCACAACAACAGACAACATCCAACTAAGTGATAGCATATATTTCTCCTCAGGTTTTCCTTGGGGTGAGTGTAGCAGGCGTACACCACTAATAACAGCCTCGACAGCTGAGCTGTACAGGCTCACTTCAGTGTCTTGAAGGAGAGAGCTTCAATGTGTTTGCCATGTGTAGGCCTACAACCTATACCAATTGGAAGTTGAAATGTGTTCATATTTTAGCTTTTAATTGCAGAGCTTGCAGCTACTATTGTACCAGGCACTAATAGACATTTATATTTGAGTGGCTTCCCTGTTGGTATCAATACGTTTAATTAGCTACAGCCTAAAGGGCTGGTGAGGAAAACATAACAGTTTGAGCCTAATTCACATGAGCTAATTCACATACAGTCTCAAGCATTTATTGAGAGGGGCAATCTAAACTTTGGCTTGGTATTTTCATGATCTACCGAACCTGACTGATTTATTCCAAGTGTATGAACTGTAGATCAAAGGCTTGGAAACTCATGACACACAGGTGAGTTTGGGTGTTGCAGAAACTCAAAAGACATAGGCCTACTGACTCTGAGCTCTTCCATAAACTAAAAGCACGAAAAGAGTTTCTGAACTAGAAAACACTTAGACTAATAAACCTGACCAAATTATCAGATTATAATTCACGAGTAGGTGAGTTGCTCACTTGCATCATGTTGAAAATAGACTATCGTTAGCAATAGTGTGGCGGGCATGAATTCCCAGATAACAATCACACGTTGTAACAATGTTGCCATTGGTTGGCAGTGTCGGAGGTGGTATTTCAACAATGAAACAATGTCACAACGGCACCAACTCAAGCAATTGTAGAATGTAGGCCTACATAGAACATTTATAGTCAATTTCTGCAACAATGCCAACGGCTAGTTGCAATGTCGACATCGATACACTTGAAACACTGTGACATCAATGTCAGTCACGACTGGCTGTTAGCAATTGCAGCAGTGATGGTCAATAATGTAACACCTCGGATTTATGAAGTGATAAGTCTACCTCACACCTGTATTTCTTCGACTTTCCTCACAGCCTACAAGATGATGTAGCCTACACCGTCGAAAGACGGTCACTCTAACGAGAGTCCACCGACTAGCTGCATCCACATGACCATTGACACAATATGCAAACAAACAATCACGATAGGCCTAGCCTATGCAGTCTCGCTATATCACTGGTAATTCGATCAGCATCAGCGCCAGAAATACACAGGTAGGCTAAAATAAAAAGAAACCTCGAACTCACCCATTACACATTCACTCTTCTGAGTATTCAGCGAAGTTATTCACGGTAGAGTCCCGTTTCCTAAACACTCAATTTTCAGTGAGTCTAATCACGAATGGCATGGATAGGCTAAGATAGGCTATACACTTCCCAACTCCCATCAGGCCTAATTCCTTTGAAATGTTTGAAAAGACCAATATGGTAAGTTGTTTAAGCACTCACACCATCACCAATCACAGATACAGTAGGCTACCATACTCAATCCACCGAGGCTGTAGAAGGCCATTAGACAATAGCTCTGTTTTTTTTTAGGTTGTTTCTCTTTTGTTTTAAGTTATAGGCTACAATTGATCAGACAGCTGTAATTTTATCTGTTTTCAAACAAAACCTATATTACTAATCTAGTCTGCATCATCACACATGGAATAGACTTTAATGGAGGTGGTATTATTCAGTGT